>NW_015638958.1:818790-822305 GCF_001515625.1 Sinocyclocheilus rhinocerous | reverse complement strand
GGGGGGGGGGGGGCTCTTTTGCGGGCTCAGACTGAAAGAATATCAGAGAAGTTCTCAGGTATGGAGATGCTTTTCCCCAACACGGCCTCCACACGCGTTACTGCGGATGGTTGATAATGCCAGGCAGTAAACAGTCATGTGCAGATTAAGACATAAGGCTGTCATAATTGACGTCTCTCTTCGTAATGAGGTGGGAAGTGCCTCTTTGATGTCCTCTGATCTATACGTGTGTCAAGTCTGCACTCGCTATTTTATGCCATATCCTGCTATCTGATTAACGGTGCAAAGTGTGCCTTTGGCAACATATTGAACGCTGCAAACTGACAGGGCATTTTTTTTGCAGTTCACCCTCTCTCCCTTTTTGTGCCTCTGGGACTAATGTTTACAAAGCCATCCACATTACACACGTCCACTCACTCACAGCTGCTCCAGACCTATCGCGTGCCAGAGAGGGGCAGACAGGAGAATGTTAGACGGGATGAAATCAGCTCGATCACCCATTCACTTAACCTTCCAGTGAATCACTTGGAAAAACAGATCTTGTTTATTTAATTACGCTTGATAAGGAAATCACCACAGGCCAAAGGACAGCAGTCAAACTCCATTGCGTTTCAGATAAATTCAATCCCCAGGTGAGGCCACTGGACAGTGCGGCTATCTCAAAACTGCAAAGCCAAAAGCAAAAGTGTTAACGGAAAACATTTTTTATTTCAGAATCTTGAATTCTGTGCCGTAACACAGCTAAATCCAACATCAAACACTGCATCTATTGAACAAAGAAGAGTCGAATCATATACATGAAAATTAATAACCGTGTTGAATGTTTGCTGTTTATTTTGGTATTTGAGCAAAACGGAGTTACTGTGAGCAGAAGAGTTTGAGCTTATGACAAACTTTGGCCTGTAGCTCTGATCAAATCGGCTCTACTGTTGCTTTGGATTTTACAGTAATTACACATGAAATTTTGAGCATTTCATATTACACTCAGCACCACGGGGTGTTTTTCCATATTTTTATTCTTGTTGCAGTCAGACACTTGATTTCTTTTAGAGGCTAGATCTTAGCAAACAATTTGAAGTCCAATGTTAAACACAGAAGATGACTTTTCTCTTTTTTTATCATTCTCTCTTCTCGATCACTGTCCTACAATATAAAACACAGTTAATTGGAATTGACAAATATACAGACCAGCTGAAAATGTTACGAAATATAAAAGCCATGATACAAATCTGCTCATAAATGTATAGATCCCTTGCAGAAGTTTCATACGCTGTTCAAAAGATTCAGTTTTTTTAAGAAATTTGATACTTTTATTCAGTAAAGATGCATTAAATTGATCAAAATTGACATTAAAGACATTGATATGGCAAAAAATTATCAATTTTAAATACACATTGTTTTGAACTTTTAATTCTTCAAAGGATCCTGAAAAATGTATCATGATTTCCACAAAAATATGCCATTTTCAGCATTGATAATAATAAGAAATGTTTCTTGAGCAGCAAATCAGCATATTAGATTGATTTCTGAAGGATTATGTGACACTGAAGACTGGAGTAATGATGCTGAAAATTCAGCGTTGCCATCAAAGGAATAAATTACATTTGAACATATATTAAAACAGAAAACCGTTATTATAACTTGTTATAATATTTCACAGTATATTTTATCAAATAAATGTAGCCTTGGTGAGCAAAATAAACTTCTTTTCAAAACATTAAAAAATCTTACGGACTAAAACTTTTTTTTTAAATCACACTATCATTTTTAAAGTGATAAACATCTTTCAAGAACAGTATGTGAAACATATAAAAGTGCCATGCAAATGTCCCCCATTTCTATGCAAATAATTATGTTGAAACTAGTAGATTAAAAACATCCAACACAGAAATTACCATTCAGATGCACCTTTCGCAGATCATTTGCTTTAACGATTTGCATCTTCCGTCCTCCCTCATGTAGCTCAAAACTCATAGACTGACACAAAGGGAGTTAGTGTTATGTCAAATCTGCTATTTTCAATACAAAAAAACATGCTGATCACTGTTCAGTCAGTTTTGCTTGGTTTAAAAAGAAATATGTAATTTGTTAAGATTTGAACATGGGTCTCCTTGTTCTCTAAACAAAAACTGCGCCATTAGACTGACACTTAAACAGGAATTTTTCCCTTTGGTCTTTTCTTGCCAAGGGCACCAAGTGAGCCAGAACTGTCACAGGTGCCCCCTGAAGAAAAATAGGTGCATGACGCCCCTGGAAACGTAGTATATGAATCCTGATGAGGATGCAGGGTTAATTACACACACAGGCAGCTGGTGCATAGTTTAAAGATACCACATTACTGCCTTTGGCAATGCATTACTGTAATGAGGATGTCAAGAATGTCAAGATTATTATTTAAAGGTCAAACAACTGCTAGAAACGCTCTACTGCACTCTCTAGAGAACATCAGACGTAGGTAGTACAAGATGTCACGATACTCTTACGCATTATCTTATGATGACTAAGAGGCTGGATATAAACTAATTCAATTACATTTTAAATACATTTTGTGTAATTTTAGGAAATTTTAGGAAAGGTAAAATGATATATGCAAAATGCAATACATATTTTATATAAAATTTTTATTAAATGTAATTTTTATAGAATATTGTTTCAACTTGTCAAATATAACAATCAATTATATAAAATTATATACAAAAAGCAAAAGAGTACTATAAATTATACATAAAAAAACTATAATGTGACCTTCACTCAAAGTGAAAAAAAAAAAGTTGAAATCTGTAAGATATAATGAATGGAACATAAAACCACCTCTACTTGAAGAAACGCCTTTCTATATGATCACAATTTCAGAATCGTGTCAGAATGACAGCTGAAAAGATACCTGTCTGTTCTCACAGACCGTCTGAATGACTGAGACGTACATGAAATTCAATTGTTTCCGGCCCACGTTATCCATCATTTTTATTAGTGCGGCAGTGAGATAAGACTTAGTTATCTTTTCAGGGAATCCATTTGCTCCACTTGAGTAATGTCAAACGAAAGAGAAAATCTCGATCCAAGGCTAATGGCACCACAGCTTGTGGGACACGCGTCCCCGTCATTGATTAGAAACAGTTAAAGTGAGACGTGTTTGGGTCGGGTGGGGGGAGGTGGTTTGGTATGTATGTTATTTCAGCATCATCAGATTAGAGTCGCATTCATCGGGCTGTTCCTTAAGCATTTTGCAAAAAAAAAAAAAAATATTGCTATAACGGACTGAGATGAATGGGGAGCCAAATGAGCTGACAACAAAACGCCCCAGGCAATGCTTTACTATTCAATTAGTCTTTAAAAGGGCTTTGGGGAGAATGGCTTCCTTCCATCAGTCCACATGAAAGAGAACTGGTTTCATGCAGTATTCTTATTAGGGAAAGCTTTAGGGGGAATTCTCATTCATTTATTTCCACCCATCAGCCCACCCAGCTGTGCATTATCATCAGACTTAAAGGAGCACTCCACTATTTTTGAAAATA
>NW_015638958.1:811488-818659 GCF_001515625.1 Sinocyclocheilus rhinocerous | reverse complement strand
GTGCAGCAGGCGCAATGATATTACGCAGCGCCTGAAAATAGGCTTATTGGAAGTTGCCTAGCTGGGGACTATTTTCAGGCGCTGCGTAATATTATTGCGCCTGCTGCACCCATGACACGGCAGCAAAGTTCCTTGATTATTACGCCGGTACAATGACACTGTATGTCAGTGAACTGCCCACAAGGCTATCGGCACCGACGTGTATCGGCGATCTTACAGGCTGACGATAGGACAATATGATTATGTAGCATATTGCCCAACACTATAAGATATGTCTATCAATGCATTTTTATCATTTTATTGAGAAACGATTTAGATTTTTAGACTCCTTAACCTACCCCCAAACCTAAATCTGTTGTTTTTTAAATATGTTTTTACAAGGGAAAAAAAATTTTTTCAGCTTAGGATCTCTGGTTGAGTTGACACCGAATGACCCAATAGTGTTTATATTTATAAAGACATTATATAGCAATGTAAAACCCCGTCATTCTAACGGCACACCTTTACTGCCATTATAAAGATATTTATGAGCACACAGGGAGACAAAATCTAGTACAAATCCATCATAAAAACTGATAAACAAACAAGACCAATGCTACGTCCATAAAAAATCACATTAATGCATTGTGGCATGGTTTGGTTATGTTTTAACCTGTGGGTTATAAACGACTCAGGAGGCTGATAAGGATACATGTCGCCTTGGGCCCGCGTTCTCCCACCGCTAACGGCAACGATGGGAAAAGTCAACAGCAAAAGGCTAGATTCTGAAACTAATGACAGCCAGCAGCACCTGCCGAGCACAGCACCACCTTTTCCCATTTCTACTATGAATCAATTGAGTTTTTTTTTCTTCTTTTTTTTTAATTATGCCAAGATGATGATGTATGCCCCCCTAATAAGACATGAATGGGAAATGAAAGGTCGGTGTTAGCTAGATAAATGACCACCATTATTTCACCAATCGCAGAGAAGCCCTCTATATGTTCTAATTTGAATGATAATAAAATTCTGAAATGCTTTGTCCTAGCAGGCCACTTTCTCCATGATAAGCAGCTTGGCAAGGTAACCTTGTCCGGTAACCCAGGCTATTATGGGCTTCTGAGAGCCGCTGTGCTTCCAAATGAGAATACCGAAAATAAATCACAGTTCCCCACCAAGAGACAATAGTTACATGACAATACAAAAAGTAGCTTTAGAGTTTATAGATCTTTAACTTCAGACTGTGCTGCTTAAACCTGGGTCTTTTTAAGTCTCAAACTAAGGCCCTGGGCAAAGCCACATTTTAAACTTGCGATTTTGAAAGAGGGTTAGTAGTAAATGGAGAAAGAAAAACAGGTTAACTTGAGCATTACCTAAACATAAAACGGCCAGAGTAAACTTGGGTGGCATTATTTAAAAAAATGAGAAAGCGATTCAGAAAACAGGCCACATGTTCATCAGAGCTGATTTGACACAAAAAAATAAATAAAATTTCTGAATTTGAATTAAGGCAGACAAGATGCAAAATTGCAATATGAATGTAAGGAAGTTGAATTAAAAAGTGTTGTTATTGTTAACTAAAACAATTTTATAACAGTTTTGAAATAAAGCTGAAATTTAATAAAATATAAACAAATGAAATACTTAACTGAAACAAGGTAAAATTGGAAATGTTGCATTGGCGACTAACTGAAATATCTTCAAGTTGAAGTACTACAATTACTAAAAACTGAAATAAAAGCTACAGTAGAGAATTTAAAAATTAAATGATAAAAATGACAAAAGCACTGATAAAATTACTATAATTAAAACAAAAACTGAAAATATTAAATATAAAATCCAAAGCATAGTACAAAATATTACTAAATACTATAAATGTAGCCTATATAAAAAAAAATTGGTGTAGAAACAATTTTCACTCAGAAAATTTCACAGTTAATTTCAAAGAAACAGTAAGTAATACACTGAATTAAACATGACATTTTTGAGTAGAAAGACTGAACAGCATTTTCTTGGAAAACATACTTGAATAATCTTTATTTACAACATACATTAAACATTCAAACAACATTTTTAAAAGTGTTTATAGACAGATGAAAGAGAACCAATTCTGAAAATTACCCAACCGCTGTCATGAGCTGTTTTTATCCAATCAATGCCTTGACCTCATATATATGCAAATAAGAACATTAACTCAGGGTTTTTTACAAATACATAAATCTCCAAACCTACCCACCCACTATTGTAGGAAAAAGTATGAACAGCATGAAATGTGAAACAATATAACCCAGAGGTTACAATGGCCCTCGGATAACAATTTCATGTGTGAAAAGCCACAAAAAGTAAGGTCGCTATTTTAAGTCATCAAGAAAGAGTTTTATCTCATATCCCTGATGTTTGATGTCTCATCCGACGTTTGAAGTCTTGGCTAATGTAGATGACACACAAATCTCTGATTAACCTCTTTCACAAAAGACGTTTCGGAGCAACTTCCTCCCTCTGTGATTACATAAGAGGATTTCGCAGAGCAGATATTCCTCATTCAGCTTTATTTCACAGTGTCTAATGGAAGTTAGAACAAATGAGGTGTCTAGACAAGCCATCCGGTTGGGACAGAGAACCAAAAGTGCTGCATTTCCCATGAGCTCGGCTGTGCTTTAATGAAAACAATCTTCAAAGCCAATTTATTTCACACTAATGTGTTGTTTCGGCCGCATGCGAACCATCATTAGTGTTTGGGATCCTAAATAAATAGTGTATTTTTAGTCTGTTGGAAGAGAGGTATAGGATGGCCATGCAAACATAAATAATAAATCACATTGTCCTTGTCTTAAAATACATCTGAAAAGCAATGAAATGTGATAAACTGTTTCATCCGGATAGCCTGATATTTGTGGCAGTCACTTTCAAGCCGATAGCACGACTATATAAGTTACTGATAGCACTACAGACTGAGTCTCTGTGGGTCTACAGCTCAGGAAGAAAGAGGCCAAACAAGTCGATCCCGTATTGTAACTCAGCAGCAGTCCCAGCTGAAGATAAGTACACGTCTGGTGCAAGATTGTCAGGAACTGCTCCACAAAAACACAACCTTCTGTGTCTGTCTTTGCTGACCAGCAGTATTTCCTTCCCTTATGTCCTCTTAAAACCAGCTCCATGTCCGTTCTCAGCACTGTGGTTTTTACTGTGTTTCTGAGAGCCGCCACACACATCCTGCTCAAGTTCAATCCAGTTAATTCTCTTATTAGTGGTGCTGCTTATGCTCATTCTTGGGGTTAGGGATTTTAACAAATCCTTAACCCCGAGTGTTAAGCATTGGCACATAACTTGCTGCACTCACTGAGCTACAAACATGAACAATACTTTTAAATAATACAGCTTGTTTAGGAAAGATGTGCTGTGTGTGGTTTTTTTTTTTTACTGGAAATCAAATTGACTTAAATGTTTTTACCTGGCAGTAAACAAATAGCTGAAAAAAATCCCAGAAAGTTTGTGAATGAGCATCTTTTGACTTGGAGTCTATAATGATGCAAATAAATAAATAAATATTTTATGTATGCATGTATGTATGTATGTATGTGTGTGTGTGTGTGTGTGTGTGTGTGTGTATATATATATATACACACACACACACACTACTGTTGTATTCAATTATAAAACCTGTCAAAAACAGATTGTTGATACTTGTCAGATTTGTGTAAAAAAAATACATTTCTCATAATTCTCTGTGGCAGCACAAGATAAAAATACACAACAAAAAAAACTACATTTAGGGCTGCATGATTTGGGGAAAGAACCTAAATAAATCTAACTGCGATTTAAAATGCAGTTTTTAAAAATTACAGGCTTGCTGTACTTGTTTGTAGGGCTGCAGAATTTGGCCAAAATATTGAGATCATATATAAATATGGTTATTAATATCTATCTATCTATCTATTATATATATATATACATACATAATACGCTTCACTCAGAAACACAAAATACACATATCTAATTAATTGCAGTCATTGTGTTTTACTATCATACTAAGCCATAGTGTGATTTCAGGTTCATTTCAAATAATAGTGCATCCCTAATTTACACACCTAATGTGCATTTTTTGCTCTTTATTACTACATTAACCTAACAACCAACTTGAACCAGAAAATCAACTAATTGATGTATAATTATTATGTAGTTTATTTAAATTTACAGAATAAACCCACATATTGTTTATTTCGTCACAGAAATTCTCCTAGTTCTGTGTGCTATACTAAACTATAATGAAATACGTGTGGTACAGAAATAGTGTGAGACAGAAAAAGAAGAAAAAAACGAAAGGTTTGAGAGGCAGAAAATGTATGTGTTGTGTGTTTGCGAGCACACCTGGGAACAGTGTGAGAGATGGAGTGGATGAGAAAATGGAGGCTGGCGCTGAGGGCACAGTTTTAGCTCAGAAGAATAAAATTGGTGTCCGGTGAGCCTGATCTTCCCTCCAAGCACCGATCAAACTGTCAGCTAATCCCTCACAGCTAACCATCACTCGACTACAAACAAGCAACATTCAAGAATATCCATTTCAAGTAAGCCCTATAATAATGAATACATTAATATTTATGCATGTTTGAGCATCTGATGAAATTGGTTGTTTACTGTTTACCTGATAAAAAAGGTTTAGGCCAGGGATAGTTCATCCAAAAATAAAAACTATGCCATGATTCACTCTAACAAAACATCTATATGGTTTTCTTTCTTCAGAAGATGGTTTGTAGGCAAAAAGTACCATAAAAGTACTTCATAAGACTATATTGTAAATCTTTTATAGCCAACACTGATGTCAAACCTGGAACGAAACATCTTGAAGTGCCATGCATCTGCAACAAAAATCAGCTTAACCACAGGAAATGTTCATCTAAAACCAGTTAAGACCATGAATGTTTATAAATGTTACTAAGGAAAAGATCTAAATTGAAACATATACCGTTTTGTGATAAAATATATCTGCATCCTAAAGATTTTCTCATTAGATTTTCTCATTAGGTATATGCATGATCATTTTCGTCTCAAGAAAGTTGAGTGAAATTGTCCATGTCCTCCCTCACTTTCTTTTGAAAGCGCTTCAGTTCCCCCCAATGAACATCATTCTCAATTAAAAGGAATGAAAAGCCTTTAAAAAGCTGAAGGCAGCAGAACATGAATTAGATCGTGACGTAGGTATGTGGGGGCGTGTTAGAACGAGCCGTTTTAGGTAGGCGTGGTTGACTCTTAACTTTTATAAAGAATATATCTTTGGATTTGAGACTTTAGTCTTTGCAACTTTACAGATCTTCTTTATGCACCAAGAGCTTGTAACACTCCAAAGAGAAAGGAAAAATTGAAATCGTAACATATGACCCCTTCTAACAAGACTCAGACTGACACAGACAGAGTGAAAGACTGGATTTTTTCGATCAGGTAGTGTACAAGTGATTTCAAAACATTTCAGCCGGGTTATATATATCGTGTATATATTATTTATCTCGTATAAGATGCATTTGGTTGAGTTGCAATGCAGTAAAGCGCTTCATTGTAGTACTACGGTGATTATATATTTAGCGAGCAGGACAAACAACAATGCAGAATAATAATAACTATGATTTGGACTGACATATACATAATTATAATGAGAACACTATTATAACAAAACGCTGTGAATTTTTTTATTTTAGTTAAAAGCTGAAGGCAGCAGAACATGAATTGGTTCACATCATCAAGATTGATTTGTCACTCAAAAAAAGGTGCGTTACCAGCCAACAATGGTTCCTTTTGAGCACATCAAAGCTGAGTTCCCCCAGGACACAATAGTGTGGCGCACCTGTTTTAATCTCAAAATTGCTGTTCTGATGTTTTCAAAAAGCTATCTAGCTTTGTCACAAACTCCACACTTCAGTCCATACCTTCCAGTCTTTTACACCTCCTATGAACCACAAATACACTCTCAGCTTTACACAAAGCACACAGAATATTTATAAATCCACTTAAACGTACTACGTCAGGCAGATAAATTAATTGTTAACTAGCATCTTTTCTATTTTGGTTGCTACATAAATTTGACTACAAATGTGCAACATTGGATATTAATGTTTAATATGCCCAAAAAATACTGCATTTACTTTGGGACTTCCACCATAATACAATTTCTCCCAGTCGCTTAAACAGATTTCCTGAAACCAGCGGTACATTTCTCAAAATTATATACACCAAAGCAAAACTAGAAACTCAATTGTAACCCAATTTATGCTTAAAACAATGTGAAACTATTTAAAACCATATTAATCATTTAATCTTACTGAAATGTTTCATTCTAATGACAAATGTGATATAGTATGGTATTCTGCACTGTATAAGTCTCCAGAAGTGATGCAATAGCTTTGTGTGCAGATCAAAATTTAAGTTGTTATTGGCACACATAACTCACTGCTCCATTGTGCTACAGACAATAATAACACCTTAAATATTGCAGCTTGTTTAGGAGAGATGTGCTGCTTTTTTAATATGCAATGAATTTTTGATTTTTCAACTGGCAATCAATAAAATGACTGAGAAAAAAAGAATGTAATACCAGATAATTTTGGGTTGGGATGGGTGAGTGGCTGGATGGATAGTATCATTACTGATTTGGTTGCTACATAAAATTGACAATGTGAAACTATGGATATTAATAGGGGTGACCCCAAATAGTCCAAGATTCGATGCTTCGATAGGAGGAGCCCGATTCGACTACCAATCTCACAGTCGAATATTTGCGGGGTGTTATGATCATGCCATTTTGGCTATATGGGGGTGCTCAATAAATAACGAAGCGTATTCTATATGAGATAAATGAGTTAAATCCCATTGATTAAAAACCTGCTGCTTCATTCTACTGGTCAACTTCAGCGCGCAGCTCAAAACAGAAATACAGAACATTAATAACTACTGTCATATACATAACGTTATAATGAGAGCACTATTGTAAAAAAAAAAAAGTGAAATCTTAGGGTTTCGCTGACGTTTAATGTTAACAATCTTTTAATCAAAACATAAAACGTCTCCAGGTTACGTATGTAACCATGGTTCCCCAAAGGGAACGAGACGCTGCGTCGAAACGCTACGGGAACGCCTCCAGCATGTCCACGCTCTGAATCACATGTGTAATCAGTCCAATGGATGGGCGAGACGTCACGGGCGG
>NW_015638958.1:804321-811100 GCF_001515625.1 Sinocyclocheilus rhinocerous | reverse complement strand
GAGAGGAGATCTCTCCTGACGGGAATCTCCCATGGAGCGCCGTCGAGGAGAGGAATCAGATCCGAGAACCATACTTGGTCCGGCCAGAACGGGGCTACTGGCAGTCGACTGACCTCGTTCCAGCGCACTCTCTCCAGAACTCCCGGGAGCAGAACAATCGGGGGAAAAAATGTAGCGCAGGCAGGGAAGAACACACAGCCTGAGATGCTGCCGGCTCTCGCCGTATGTTTGTCTACACTCGTATTGGTAAAATAAAGAGTGATAATGGACAGACAACACCAAATAAGACTGACACACACAGAGCGCTTGCTGAATGACAGAAAGCTGACGCCGGTTTCACCGCACGTGCTTTTATACTTCCCGCGCGCTACGCCACCCCGCCTGTGACGTCTCGCCCATCTATTGGACTGATTACACATGTGATTCAGAGCGTGGTCACGCTGGAGGCGTTCTCGTAGCGTTTCGACGCAGCTCGAGTTCCTGAAGGGGAACATTATTTACCCCGTTTGTATCTGCGAGGCGTCTGTTACACATTTTCCCTGTGCGTCAACGTCAGTAATTATGACTGTCGAATGTCTGACTTGATTCTTGGTAATGTATTTTGCCCCGCCCCCAAAACATATTATTCGACTATCAGTCGAATATCGGCAAGATTCGAAAATTCCAATTCGACTATGAAAATCCTTAGTCGGGGACACCCCTAGATATTAATGTCTGCTTTTCATTCTAATTGCTGAAAATGTGACATATACAATGTGTCTCCTAAGTTATACAAAAGCTTTGTGTGAGAAACAGATACACATTTAAGTTGTCATTCACTCTGAAAATCAATGTGATCCGGTTCTTGAGTCAAACTCACTATAACTCAATCTGGTCAAAACAGTTAACGGTTCACTGGAGGGGGAAATTATGAATATGAATGAATACAAACTTTCAAAACTATCCTATGAATTTAGAAGACTTAACATGGAGTATGGACCACTTTTATGATACTTTTATTATGTCTTTGGGTCCTTTTTTGAACCTTGACAGCCTCAGTCCTCATTCATTTGCATGATATTAAAAGGAGAACCCAGGATATTCTTTGAAAAAAAAATCACCTTATGAGCTCCACAAAAGAAAGAGAGTGAGATTGAGAAAATGAAAGAATTTTCATTTCTGGCTGAACCATTCCTTTAAAATAAAAAAGCAGTAAGAGAAAAACAGCTTGTTTTGAGAATGTGAATCAGCATCTTCAGGGTCAGGCCAGAGAACCTCATCTACATCCCAGGCAATATTGCAGAACTGCAGCTCTGGCTAGACAGCAGGAGGAAAAGGCTCCTGTTTGCCTCATGAACTTCAGGCAAGACTCCAAGGTAATGTTCTCACAAGCCTCCTCTACAGCCCACAAAAGATTTTACTGCTCAATATGTGGATTTCTGTCACATACTTTCCAGCCTTCCATTAAGAAGATCAACTATAGAACAGATCTCATCAAAGACAAACATTATCCTTGACCTTCTTCTCCCTCATCCTCCTCCTCTTCTAATTTGAGCACTTGCTGCATTGCTTTGATTCAGAGCCAATGACCTCACTCATCTGTGAACCTTTTTACACATCCTAAAGTCCTGCCTGAACAATTTTGCTTACTAGCATTCACATGGTGAAAACTGAGTTAAGTGTACTTACGTTGGGATGGTTTTTGAATGCTAGTGCTTTCTACATGAGCACCTGGTGTCAAATTCTGAATAGTTTGAAAATTAAAAAAGGTTTGCAGCGTGTGAAAGAGAACAATAATGTTTGTAGTTTGATAAATGATCTATCTTCTTGGTTTGTCCGATTTTATTGCATAAGCAACTGAGAAAAATTTCACTGGACCGCAAAAGCATTATCTTGGTAAAACTCACATAACTAAAACTCACTAGCACATTACAACATCTCAAAGGTTAATGGTTAAAAAGAGCTATGCCAGCAATTCCAAAAGTATTACGAAGTATTTATGGTTGGATTAAATCATGAGAGATGATTATGTAAATTTTCCCATACTACAAAAGGGTAATAAATAAACTGGAGGCGTTCATTAGTGCTTTGGTGATGTAATGTATGGACCTCGCATCTGATAGGAGGGTTAGTTAGCCAGCTATCAGCATGATGCATCAGACCAGGCCGCCGTGCTCAGCGCTAGATTTGAAATGTGTCAGAGGTAATGGGAAATATCGTCTTATGTTTTTGCTATCATGACTTGCTGTGAGTTTAACTCCATCAAAGGTGCAGTGCAGTGTGAAGAGAGAAAATGCTCTCTATCCAAGATTCACGATGAGGCAATTCCCTTCGCATTTCATATCGAATAATATTATGTTCCAGTTGCACGGAGTACATGATGCTTTATATCTTCCACTCAAGATTTAGAACACCAGCCGCATGAAAATACATTACAATGACAGTAAATATCTAAACAGAGTTTTACAGAACGTATCTATTTACAACAAAAGACTTACACATGGGACACGATTCATCCCATCATTCATGCCAGCTATATGCTGATCCACTTCATTTATTTTCATTCATTTTTAATGGAAACACAAGAACGGCTTTTCGTGTTGCAGCATGCCGAACCGTGTGTGTCTCTCCCCAGAGGAGGCAAACAAAGCCATCTCAGCAGGGTGCTGAAATTTATTTCACCCTGTCCTTTTTCTGTGGCCCTAAACCGCAGCTCTGCACACAGCAGGGGCGTTTTTGCGGAGGATCAGAGAGAGACAGCGCATCCCTCAAAAATTCGGATGAGAAAATAATCGGCAGTACAAATATAATGATGATGAAAACACTTTAAAGTAACACTGTTTAACAGTGACACCAGAGGATTTAAGACTCATGAGACTCATAAACCAAGACCGCAGTGCACTATATTTACTATCTTATGTAGTAATTTACGTCTAGGGATGCATCAATATTAAGATTCTGTCTAATAAGCAGATGATCATTGCCATGTTATTCCTGAGAACTGATAAATGGCCAACATTAGAATTCTACACAATTTTGTCTAAAATTAAGACCTAAAAATCTAAAATCAATTGTTTTAAATGCTCCAAATTAATTTGGTTATAGCATTACAGTGTAAACAGTATGAAAATTACATTTAAAGTCAGCATGAAATTCAATCTATTTTCTAAATGAATTTAATTTATATTTTTGAACAATTTTTCAAAATTGTGAATTATTCGTCCATGCATGTTCTGTTTTGAACTTTTTAATCAAAATATCTCAATCCCATGGTGAAATTACAAACTTCTCCAATCACTTAGTTCCTTTTTTTTCCCTTTTCTTCAATAATTCATTTCACTTGGTTGTACATCACAATACGGAAGAAAACAGCTGTCGCTACAGTACTTCTTTCTCATCACGACATTAACAACAAGGTTATTATTGTTTTTCAGTTATTAGTATTAAAGATTAAGTGAGCGTGACAGCTAAAGTAATCTAAATGTAAATAGAAAAAAAGAGCACATTTAAAGGAATAGTTCACCCAAAAATAAAAACTGTCATCATTTACTCACCCTCATGTCCATTCCAAACCTTTCTTATGTTGAAAGAAAACAATTAAATATCCAATATAGTAATCAATAACAATGCATTAAAAAACAAACTTTAAAAAAACTGATAACAGACATAGCGCAATGCTTCCCTAGTTAGATAATCATGGAGTTCTAAAGTCATTGAACACAGGCTAGATCTGAAAAAGAGGTTTGCAGTTTCACCAGTTCTGCCACAACAAACACCCAGTTTTAGTAGAAAAGAGGAACCAGAGAGGATAACTTTGCCTCCTAACTTCAGAAGTCCTGTACACAGGCTGCAGCAGTGTGCATTTACACTGTGTATGAAGAGTGACAACAGAAAGAGTGTGACTAGCATTCAAAGATGACCCACAGAATCAGTGCATGGCCCCGTTTCTGCGTCTCACTTTTTACTTCCTGCCCAGCAAATAGAAAGGAAAAAAGTTAGCAGAGGGAGGGGTCGCGACCCCGGCTCCTCTGGTTTTGAGTGGCGTTGGTTACTCCAATGAATATCAAGGCCAGATCAGTTCCATTATTCATCAACCAGCTGCTTAAAAGTGCCTAAATTTACACATATATTGGAGTAGACCGCGTGAACTTCCTGTCCTCTCTCTCGCTGTAATATTGCCTCACTCAGAGTATTGTTATTGTGGGATCTTCACAAAACCTGGCACCCCAGAGGCATTGTGTGCATTTGTGGGTGGCAGAAGATTTATAAACATAGGACAGCCAGATCACATTTACCCGCTGAATTATTGAACAGGGATTTTATGAGTTTCTCCTCTCTCTCCATCACATTTTTTGTTTGGCAATGTCATTCAGAGTTTACCGAGTTGCCAGCTGCCTAAATGATCTCAATATACTGAAAGATGATGAAATATGTGAGGACTAAGTACTACAGTGTTCAAACTCAGCCCATAATCCATAGTTACCAGGTTGATGATGTCAAACATCTGAATTTCCATTAGAGTGCTTTCAGAACTGCTTACCTCACTTGTCATTCTGTAGCCAAACTGCTGCCGTGTGACGTCAGGTGTTTGGGTTGTGGAACAGCATGTACAGGATTTTTTCCCAGCGTCATGGCGAATCCTACATGCAGTCAGTAGCCTGATCAAAATGCCAGTCATGTTAGGGCCATATTTTATTCTAGCTAATCAAAATGTTCTTCTTGTTAGCATTCTGCTAAATATGTATGATGTATGCATGTATATATATATATATATATATATATATATACTGTATATGTATGTATAAATATGTATGTATGTATATATCATATATATGAGGAGTTCATTTGCAAAAACCAAGTTAAAATGTAATTTATTCCTGTGATGGCAAATCTGAATTTTCAGAATCACTACTCCAGTTGTCAGTGTCACATGATCCTTCAAAAATCATTCTGACATGCTTCTCAAAAAACATATTATTATTATCAAAATCAAAAACAGAAATGTATCATAAACCGTGGCATAAACCATGATACATTTCTTTTTTCAGGACTGTTTGGTGAATAGTAAGTGAACACATTCTCATACAAACTTGCCATAAATATGCTAAATAAACACATGGATTTTTGAGATAAACAAACACCACATGGTAGAACCAAACATGCAGCGTAATGAAGACAAACGCTCACTGCATAATGCATAAGGTTTCACTTACTATTTTTATAACATAGTATACAGCATATACTTCACTCTAAGCACTAGTCCAGCATTTCATGCTGAACATAGCCATGATTTTGATCATTTCGGACATGCACTTATAGTATGGCAAAACAAATAAATAAAATAATAAATGCATTAACACACATGCAGAACAAAAACAATTCCATCAACCTGACAAATAAATTAACAGGCATACTAATGACTCCAGCTTCTCACCTCCCCCAGGCAGAGTTCATCAGCCCAGGTGTTTACACCTCTTAACATACTGAGTGGAGCATGTAATTGACATTCATTTGAATAACAATAGCACTGTGTGTTTGATTATATGGACACCAGCCATCACTACCGGCACTTTGAAGCCATCTAACCTCTTACAAGACCATTCGAATCCCTTATCGAAACCAAGTGATGTAGCGGCCGCTAATACGGCAGCAGCTCAGCCCTAATGGAAGATAGCTTGAAGCCTGTTGACAAAGCATTTGAGAGCAGGCCCTAATGCTGTGCCTCATTAGGATTACCCGGGTCCTGAGCCCCAGCAACATCACTCACCATGGCCGTCATGACAACAGGAGACTGCCGAGCTGTCACAGAGCCCCGGCTACAGCCAAACATATACTTCAGGCGGAGCTGGAAAATGAAGCGTGTGACAAAGGAGAGAGAGAGAAGGAGGGGGGAAAAAGAGAACAAGGGTTGATATACAGTCTATCACTTTCCCCTAAATAAATCTTCACAAGGGCAGACCGGCAGTGACTCTTACCGTGAGACGGTCCAGATAGCTGCACAATACAGAGGCAGGGCTTGAACTGTCCCCAATGGCTAATAAATCTCCGCATCAAGACAACGCTGCAACATGAGCTAGTTTATCCAAGCACTGGTCAGTCCAGCAAAGACCTGGTTATCGTCTCAGGGCTTTTCATCGCACGAAACCGAGGGGAATCGAGATGGCCAGATGCCGATGACAGGATGTAGTTACGGCCTGCATATCTTATTCATGTGATCATATGCCTCCTGGGACTTGAGGTCGTCTAGAAACATCTATTTGCCACCATTGTTATTTTTTTAATTTACTGTGTACCTCAGGGGACGAACCAGACCAGACAAACATTACAGGAAGAGTAAATACATTTCGGCGCTATCCCAAAGCTAACATGTTACAGGCTGATTACAGAACCGGCTTTCTGACAAGATGCGCGTTAAATATCGCATGCGATTTATCGTGCAGCCCTATTACAGATAAATCCGGCTAAGTGAAAATGATCTGTGCACCGTTTATACATCGACAAAGTGTTGCTTGCTAGCGTCCATAACAATCAATTTCAGAAGTCGTCTTTTTATTTTGTCCCAAATGATGCACTATACACTATGTACAGTCATGGCCAAAACTTTTGGCAGTGACATAAATTTTGTGTTTTGCAAAGTTTTCTGCTTAAGCTGTTGTGGTATTCATTCACATTGTTTCTAGATTATGGTGTAGAGTGATCAGATGCATTTTAAATAATTGCTAAAAAGCTTCATTGGCCAAAATAACACGTGCAGCCATCATCACTTTGCATCAAAATGGCCTCACATGCAAAGGTAATTG
>NW_015638958.1:803743-804253 GCF_001515625.1 Sinocyclocheilus rhinocerous | reverse complement strand
GGATTGGACAGCAGAAGACTGGTGCAAAGTTATTTTCTCTGATGAAGCTACCTTCTGACTGTTTGGGACATCTGGAAAATCGATTGTCCAGAGAAGAAAAAGTGAATGCTACCATAAGTCCTGTGTTGTGCCAACAGTGAAGCATACTGAGACCATCCATGTGTGGGGTTCCTTTTCAGGGAGTGGGCTCTCTCATAATTCTGCCTAAAAACACTGCCAATGAATAAAGAATGGTATCAAAACGTCCTGCAAGAGCGACTTCTTCCAATGATCCATGAGCAATTTGGTGATGATCCGTGCATTTTCCAGCGTGATGGAGCACCATGCCACAAAGCAGGAGTGATAAAGAAGTGGCTCGAAGATCATTACATTGAAATTTTGGATCCGTGGCCAAGGCAACTCCCCGGATCTCAATCCCATAGAGAACCAGTGGTCAATCCTCAAAAGGCGAGTGGACAAGCATAAGCCCACAAATTGTGATCAACTCCGTGAACTAATAAGGCAAGAATG
>NW_015638958.1:723651-803716 GCF_001515625.1 Sinocyclocheilus rhinocerous | reverse complement strand
AGAGCGAATTGCAGAGGTTATGAAAAACAATGGTCAACACTGTAAATATTGACTCATTATATTTTTTTTAAAAGCCTTTAAAACTTATGATATGCCTATCATTGTTTTTCAGTATACCATAGAAACATGTGGAAAAATAATCTACAAATACTGAAGCAGCAAACTTTGCAAAACACAAAATTTATGTCACTGCCAAAACTTTTGGCCATGACTGTACTTATACTATGTGTATTCTACCGTCTAATTATGAGGTTATTTTGTCATCCAACATTGGAGTCTGAAATCATTTTTCAGCTAATTAAGTGGATTATACATGCATTTAAAGGATAACACTTTACAATAAGGTTCCATTAATGTTAGTTAATGTATTAACTAACATGAACGAACAATGAACAATACATTTATTACAGTATTTATTAATCTTTCTTAATGTTAGTTAATGATAATACAGTTGTTCACTGTTAGTTCATGTTAATTCAGAGTGCATTAACTGTTAACAAGCACAACTTGATTTTAATAATGCATTAGTAAATGTTGAAATTAACATTAAGTAAGATTAATAAATGCTGAAGAACTATTGTTCATTCTTAGTTCATGTTAACTAAAGTAGTTAACTAATGTTAACTAATGAACCTTATTGTAAAGTGTTACCATTTGAAGTACACCTCTTCTTTTTTGGAATTTTCACACTAGTTAAAATGGCATAGAATAGTGAACAAGTACACAAATTGCCAAGCACAATACATATTTCCTCCAGGTGCACAAATCACATGATTGAGATTCAGAAATGTCTGTGTTGCTGAACACAGTTTTACATTCTCAAGCGGCAACAATAGCTAGCAGAAATCAGAAGCTGCGGTCATACACAGATTCAAGGTTGGCCTGTCAACACTTTTTGTCCACAGGAAGGGAGACACTCCAGAGAGGGCATTTGCATGACTTCATTGTTTTCCGCAGTGAGTCATTTGAATGGCGCAGAGGGAAGCGTTAGAACAGACACTAAACGAGAACGAGCACCGGGGCAACAGCTGCCTTATCTTCTCTCTCCATCCCTTTTTTTTTGTGAGCAAAACCATAACGGCTGTGGCGCGGTAAAGGAGATGTCATCGGAATGGAAACGAATTTGACAGTTGCGAATGAAATGAGGTGAAAAATCAAAGTCACATTCTATTTGGACTCGGTGTGTGTGCAGCTGTCTGGTCTGGTCTGAGATCAGACTGTGCACGTCTGTCTGTGTGTGTGTGTGTGTGTGTGTGTGTGTTTCCAAACGCTTGAGACCCTGCCCGTTCACATTGGCAACACACTAATAATTCACAACTAATCCCGGCCGTATCAAATCACAGATGAAATGCAATTTACGGCAGTAATCACTGGTGATCATTGAATTCCTGGCTTCAACATTGATTGGCGCGATACACTCGAAACATTCCCCTTACAGGCTGGAAATGGAATTTCACACAAAATGTCTGTTCTCTGGATTAATCTGTGTTTTCCAGGCCCACCGTGATGTATATTCCGCAAAGTGTGTTTGTTTGCCTGCACGTGCGTCAGCATAAACTCAAAGAATCACTGTAGTCTGTTCAAGTGGCCTGTGTTCTGCTCCGAGAACAGCCTGCGTCAAAAGAGCCCTAAAAGCAGAGAGAGGCACGGCAGTTACATCTGACACGATGCCGGTCAGGGAAAACAAGCAGGATGGATGAGTCTATTCACAAGCTGTCCATTAGTTTTCATTAGTCTGTTCTGGGAACCTGTAGATCTATTGGCCACATTTGCCTCGCACTATGTCCTGGGGGCTTCCGTCTGATTGTGGCACTGCACAAAAGAGTGATCAACTCCCATACATTTCAACTCGAAAGCTTCATTTTTATCCCTCCCAATTCCACATCAGGGAGAAAAGCCTGCCAGATGAGGCCTACCATTACCCTTGATCTGATACATGTGATTTGGACCGGTTCGATCAATTTAGAAAAATTTGAATCGCTCTATGCTCTTGTAATGTGTCCATAACTACTCAACAGTTGCATGCTTGAGTAAGTGTCCTTGATGGGCTCCTCAAAGATTCTTCTCGCAACATGGCGGCTCTAGATATGAATTTTCTTTGGCTTGGGTTGAGAATCACAACTCATGGCCTGCATCGACCGGTGCGGCTAGTTGAGAATCGCTAAAGACGAATTGCTTTTATTGATTACGCAAGTATCGATATAGAGGTGGACATAAAAGAAATCGCAATCTTGACAAATAATACCCTCCATTCATATACCCACTTTGCACAAGCTGACAAAACCCTCATAATATTAATTTCTCGCCATGCCTGCATTTGTTGTGACATTGAAGCATTATGTTCTTGTTTATGCCGGGTGAGGTGGCAGAAAATCGGGCGTTTCATGTAACAGAGATATGATATTCTTGACCGCATCCAACCAATATTTAAAGTGCAAACAGAAATAATTAATCTGATCACCATGGAGATATCGGATTCCTCCGGCAGTCTTCAGTCGATACACTCGTTTTCTCAAAGGGGAAATTTGGAGATTTCATTAACCCACTACGAAGCTCTTGACTGCGGTGGCTGAACCATTACATGAGGTGAGGAAGGGCAAGTCCATTCTTTTGGCCTAATCAAACATATTTCCTTCCGCATGTCTACACTACTTTTTTTGGGGCTGTACTTTGGCAAAGCAGCGACCAGGATTTATGGTTCAATAAACTGAAATGTATTCAAAAAAATGAAGGGCCATTTTTTACAGCTTCCCACTGGTGATATATACTGTTTTGCTATTTGTTTCAACGTTTCATCTTTCTCGTCGACAATATTTTGTAATTAATATCGGTTTATGTTTGCCGACCACATGGCCTGCAAACATCTCTGCAGTATTGCATGGTTTATTCATGTAGAATGTGTTGAATATGCTTGCAAGCCATGCAGATCAATTTTTAACGTACCATTGTACGCCAAGCATCTGAAAGCTTTGACTTACTGTCTCCAAGGAAACCCCAAGTTTACTGAGTCACTTCAGTAATCAGTCATTAGTTATTTCATTTTCCATTCATCAACAAGCCTTGTGATTCATACAACACCCAAAGCATCGCTGTGAATGAGTGCTTTAAATCAACACTGAAACTAATTTTACAAATCTCCTTTTTCATTTGCTTTTCTATCTGTACAATCTCATGCGGGAATATGTGTGGGCTTCTGCACTGGAGTTCATCCCAAATCCTCCTGAATTTGTATTCGGAAGGGCCCCTTTTCCTCTGAAATGCTCACAGTTTCCAAACAAAGTCCAAAGACAAAAGCCTCATTAGCAAAATTTGTCAGACTTGCATCTGATGTGCAAAATTAGCTCTAACACAAGGGTGGAAAATGCAAAATGACCTTGTTGGTAATATATAGCCAGCTCCTCTGTTTTATTTCTTTTAATTTTACGGCTTGGGAGGCACAACTTTTAAAGCTGAAGTGTGCAGAGACTGGCAAACATGCTCAAACTTTAATCTTTGCAATGGATAGGATGGACAAAGCGTTTTACTGTAGTTTTATAAATTGCTGTCGAGTGCTACTTAAACCCTTTCCAAATCATGCATACTAGAGACAGTACAGTCCCTCACAATGTCACAGTGTTTTGTCTTAACAACCTTGCAGCCAGTATTTCCTTTCCTCTTGTCTTGCATTGATTGATTATACTCTGTCCTCACCACAAACCCACCAGACGGGGATAAAACACGAATGATTTTTCTGCTCTGCCACAATGAGGATCTGTTCAGCAGACCCTTGTCATTAAGTTGAGCTATTTTAATCAAGAAGAATGCCCTCAAATTAATGAAATTACATTCAATTTATTCTCTATACATTCTTTATTAAAGTTCTACTAGTGCAATCTGTCAATGCTCATCTTAAAGCTTCATCCCAAAGGTACTGAAATGCGATAAAAACAGTGGTTTAATCTCCATGTTCATTCAGTATTCTTCTCTATATTGCATTATAAAACTGATTCTGATTCTGGTACTGAATTCTGATTGGTCAATGCAGTGTTCCAGCCATGCTAAAATAATTCTGGGAAAAAACCTATATGCTGTAATTTTTTCCCCAGTGGTATACCAAAAAAAAAAAAATCAATAAAAAGCAAGCTCCAAAACTGACAATATGATGCCATAAAAATAGTCCATACAACTCTGTGTAACCTACAACTGCTGAAATTTGAAATATATATATATATATATATATAAAGACAAAGAGAGAGACAGAGAGAGAGAGAGAATAGTATATTTAGAATATATAATATATATTTAATTATATACACTTTTAAAACTGCTTTGCTATTCTTATTTAAATGGATAGGATTATGCACACAAAGAACGATCTTAAATTCCAAACTTAAATCACTGTACAAAGAGTTTTTAACCTGAAAGAGAAACAGCTAGAAATGCTCATGTCCTACAGGCCACAGATGTTGTTGAAGTCATTTTGTCTCCTCTCCTAGTGGAGAGATGGAATTACCCATCCTTATGTGCTCATACATCTTTTCTTCTCCAGATGACCAGCTCCCCCTTTGGGATTGACATCTACCATTTATTCTCATTTTATGCTTTCAAGACGTACAGAGCTCCTTGGTGAGGTATAACCAGACTGGCCATCAGCAGACTGTGTCGTCCGAGCTATCTGGGAGCTCTGAAGCTCCCACTGTGCCAAGCCATCAGCGACGGCCAGCATCAAAAGACTGATGCTATCCCATCATGCTGTGGGAATAAGCGGCAACACATCAGTCCGTCCTCGGTGAGGAGGGTATAGAGAGGAGCCATTTGTCATTATCAAATGCCGTTTAATTTCAGCATCTGATTTATGAGTTTCATTCCTCAAAGAAAGACGTTCATTGGCAGTGTTTTCTATTCTGTGGCATTTAGTTTTCATTAATGTGTGAGTCACGACCATTCTAGAACCATAATTTAAGTAAAACAGCATTTGTGTGCTATTCAAAATTAAATTAAGAATTTTATAAAATTTTAACTGAAGTAGTAAATCTTTTACAGAATTGTAATTCAAATTTAAATTTAACGAAGTAGAATGAAAAAAGGAAGAAACCCGAATGGTTCCAGAATATTATTAATATTTACACTCAGTTTTTATGACTACATGAATTGCCTTATTTGTTTTGCAACAACATACAAATACTGCCATTTCGTTTTCAACTTAACCAAATATAAACTTAACCAATAAAAAAAAGTCTTACGACATACTATATAAAACAACAACCACACTACGTCAATTCAACACGTCAACTTACAGATCATAGGTCAACTAACCACTTTAGAATTAATTCAGCAAAACGATTTGACCGCTACTGCTGTACATCTGTTGATAGTTACATTAGCAAATCGCGCAGAATACATACGTGTTTTGTTTATCCAACAGCATGCAGCCATAGTGCGCAAGAAATAACAACAGCGATCTTACCGAACTCCACCGCGTGCACCTGCGTCGCATATCCGGTACCCGCCAACTTTCCTAGCAGCACGTTTTTCGACGCTAGATTCCAATACAGCGCCTCCTTCCCAAGCTCAAGGGATGTGCGTGGTGCCATGTGCATTTATTTTCACCCAAGTTGCCTCAGTTTTGAGTTTATTGAGACGTTCTCTCGGCGCCTATTTACATAATGTATGTATGTTTTACTTATTTTTAAAACTACCATAGGCTAGTTAAAGGGGTCATATGATAACGAAACACAGCGTCACACACGGCAGGCTAGAGTGAGCGGAGGCTGGAGTCCTAGAGTGAGCAGAGGCCGGCTTGAATGAGCGGCGGCGGGCGGGCTTGAGAATGGCGCGGCCGGCGAGCCGTTTTAGGTAGGTGTGGTTGACTCTTAACTTTTATAAAGAATATCTCTTTGGATTTGAGACTTTAGTCTTTGCAACTTTACAGATCTTCTTTATGCACCAAGAGCTTGTAACACTCCAAAGAGAAAGGAAAAATTTAAATCGCATCATATGACCCCTTTAATACATATATTTCAAATTTTCAACTCATGATTTCAAAAAGAGGCAAAATCTTAAAATATAGCCACCAGTTCTACTTATTGAATTCTGTGCAGTAAAACTCTTGTTTTAAAAATAAGTGAAATAAATTGTAGGCATTCACAATAAATATAGTAGTATGCTGCATTGTGGTATGATCTCACCAAGCTGAAAATTTTAAAAAAGTTATTTCGCATTTTTAATCCATTTGGGATGATAATGTAATTTAGTATGCTACTCCGCATATAGTCTTAAATTCTGAATATTGTCCAAATATGTGCACACCCATACAACTAAGCAGTAATGTTGATATGGTAATGTAGAATGATGATAATGTACTATTTCCTTTCATGTTTTATGTATACCTTCACAGACTCCAGCAGAAGTCTCGGCAGATTCCAACAGGCGTTGTCTCCAAATTCTCATACTTATACAAACATGCCTTGGGCTGCATTGAATATGCAAATCGTATTAAAACAGGCCCCTTTAGCTTTGTTATGCATGGCTTCACTTTGTCTTTGGAGACAGTGTTTTGGTTTTAAAACTTTTATCTTTTCTGCTCTTTTGTGCTGCTTATTTCATTATAGTGATTTACAATGGTACACCATACCAAAAACAAAACAAAAAAAAAACATACACTTGCTCCAGCATCCTTGAATTAGTCCAGCCCTTTTAATGTTGTGTTTTTCATTGTGTTTATTCATTCTTTTGACATTAATATTAAATATTGGTCTTTGCTGAATTAATTAATTCCCCCAAGAAAGTAATATGCAATTCTCGCAGATGGAGGAAGAGCGTAGGTACCGCTGTTTTACAAAGTGAGCAAAACTCTTTGTTCTGTGCAAAACAAACAGGCCAGGAAGCCGCTATCCTGGGCCAAGGTTATAAAGAAACTCATTTATTAGGTTTGCAACATAGAACATAAGGGAAATTACAATGCACCAACAGCTGAGCAATAACCGACTACTAACCTAAAAAGCTAATTTGATTCATTTTCCAAACAGCTGAATGGAATCTCTTTCTGTGACTCATTTGTTTACCGTCCATGACTGAAGATCCACAATCACTGGAAACCACATCTAGAATGAGAAGAGGTGAAAAAAGCATCTCTGGTGAAATAGACTGTGATTCAGATTGCTCTTAAAGCCTGCTGATTGTGTAGAGAGACCTCGTCTCCACTCAGGAACAATCTCGACAGCACAGGAGCGTTCCAGTTCGGGGGTGGCATCTAAATTGCAAACAACAGACACAATCAGCAAGGAAATGGCCATTTCCTGTGAGTCAGTCACCGTGACAATTCTCCTCTGATAGCTACTGTTACAGTACAATGAGCAGGCATTGATGGAGATGCGGGCAGGGAAAACAAACCCTCAGTAAGTCAACAAGCTCATGCGGTTTGGGATGGTCAGTCAAGGAGAAAGGGGTCCGGATCACCTGCGGGTTAGCAGAGCCAATGCAGGACCAATTGCAGCTCTGATTGGGCCAAATTGATGTGTTTCTATGCAGCGGGAAGGTAAACAACCCCTGAGACACGGTCAAGGGTGCAGACACACAATCCCACCTGCTATAACTCATTATAGAGTGTGGCAACTTTAAACTGCATTTTATGACTTTTATCAATCTCTTTGATTTTACCAATCCCACATTCCGTCGGTGTGATCAGAAGCGTATGCTATTCACATCTGTGTTCATTAAGTCAAATAGGTGAAGTTTGAGAATTATATTGCATGGGACGCACTGATGTCGCTTTCTCGCTGATGGCTTGTTTATTGTTTAATTTGGGTTCAGCGAGAGCTCCTGCCCAAGTGCTCTAGCCCTCAGTCACAGAGCAAAACAAGCATGTCTTTTCACTGATGGCTTTAATGATTGTCTTTCGGGCTTGTTGTCCGGGTAACCATTCCTTGTTTAGACCTGTTGTCAAGGCAACAAAGATGGAAAAATCAGTGGATTGAAATTATATTTTTAGAAAATCACCAAGATGCTGCTCGAGGTTGATCTAAAGGGCTGTTCATTCTCGAGATCTGCATGTGTGACAAACACGAGAATGTTTCATTTTCTGCCACTCTGTAACCCCGAAATGTCTTTTTGAATGGACCATTTAAACAGAGATCAAGACTTTGGCTTTTGTATGAACTCTTTACAATAAATGTTCTTAAATGAACTTCTGTTCACAATTATAGATTTTTCACCTTGATTATTTATTACGCGCATGCCTGAGGCTTGGATTAATTTGTTGTTTGTTTTCACTGGTTTTCATCGGAAGCTTTGAGCACTGCAAAAAAAAAAAAAATGCAATTGGAGATTAGATAGATTTGTTGTGTTCCTATATAATTGCTCTTTCTGCATGAGAGGCTCGCACTGCTGAAGTTTTACTGCTGCGGTCTTGAGAGAATAGTCAGGCTGTATGGCACTGTATAGTTCTTGCCTTAAACTAAACATGGCCCAAATCTCTTCCCACATAGCTCTTTTGTTTTCTGTCAACACACCCACTGCATCTGTCATGTTAAGCATTCTCCTCTCACTTCACTTTTTTCTTCTTTTCTCTGCAATTCACACTGTCTGCAACAGTGATGCATATTTGAGTTTATCACCTTGAAGTCAACATGATACACAGTTCACAACCCATTTTACTTCTGCAAAAAAATTTGATATTCTGTTCTTTGTACTTTACTGTGTCTTCCAATTCAATACAATTCTTATTGCATTCAGATTTCATACTTTGTATGTATTTTAATATACGGTCTTTATATGACAGATGGTTTGATGACATCAGCTAAAAAGGAAGCAACTTATAATACATTTTGCGAAGACAAGTTGATTTCTTCATGAAAAAAGAGCATTGATTAATTACAGTAAGACCAAAAAAAGTCCATTTTGCTTTCACGTTGACTTTTAAAAAGGTCCTTCAAGCAGTATCTTGGATGACTACCTGTATTTTGGAGAAATACTTGTTTATATTGCAGTGAACAGTGCAATTAGTATGTGACTATTTTAAAACCTCGCTTGTCATACTATTGGCACTTTCCCTCTAAGAATTTCTCTGTGCAAAAATGTTCATTTAGCTGTAAGCGATCATCTTCCTTCACATAGCATTAGTCACAAAGATGAGAATTATGACAACGTCACAAAAACATCTCGAGGAGCCTGTCCTGGAGCTGACGGAGAGGCTTTGCAAAACTTCATTTAGAGGATAATTGGTGTGCAGACATTGTTAGATTACAACCTTTCAATGGCAGTTCACTGAAGGCAGGTGATTATAACGTCTGATGTTCGTGGTGAGGACAAAGCCGAGTGCACTGCATGACAAGAACTCCTTCTGCTGCCATTCCCTCGCCCGACTCTCCAGAAAACACCTGCCCTGTGAGACAAGGTTGTCTACTTTAAATGGGACGGTGGGTTGCTTAGGGAGAAGGGGGCGCAGGGACCTGTAAGAACAAAAAAAAAACTAATAAATGTAATGTCTTCAAAATCTCAATTATTTCTTCTAGACCGCAAAAGACTAAATGAAGAGCAACTTTTCCTTAAGTCTCCAGCTTCCTTTAATCGCACGCATCACCTTTATTTTCAGACGTGATCTCAGCACTGTCTCAAAATGTGCTCAGATTTGACAAGGCAAGTCTGCAATCAAAAGCTACGAGATTTCAATAAGAATCATTGTTCATTAAATTTTTTTCCAAGTCCAAACTATATAAACCTTTAATATCCACATTCATTTTTTTGCCTATCAATTTGGTAACAATTTTCTCATTTATTTTGTCTTAAGAATTGTAGGGAAACATCAGAACATTTGATCACTAAATGACGCATGACTGTGTCTGAAACGTCCTAAACAATGAAGGAGCCACCAATTTTATGAAAATGATGGGCTAATTTGACTTATTACAGGACTTATTACAGGATTCTCTGAAATACTTCATTTTGTTTAGTCAGCTGCAACATCCAGCGAGCATATATTTTTCCTCTACAGAATTATAAAATAAAGTCAGAATCTTTATAAACTCAGAATTCTGACTTTTTTCTCACAATTCTCAATTTACATTTCGAAATTCAGTTTTTTGTTAAAAAGGTTCATTAAAAAGGTAACTGTGACTTTTTTATGTCACAGTTTGGACTCTTCTTACATTTGTGAGATAAAATTGCGTAATACTGAGTGTTTTCAGAATTGCAAGTTTATATCTCACAATTCAGCGTATTCAGCGTCTTGCAATTCTGCATTTGTCTCGCACAATCTTGCACAATCTTGCAATTAAAAGTCAGAAAAAAGACTGAATTGCAACATCCATATTTGTATTTATTTGGTGAATAGCTGTGTAATAATCAAAAAATAATATCACTGGCTGGCTGATTTTACTTTATCCCTTACTTACCTTACACTTCAAACTGTTCAAACTAGCTCAGCTTCAAGCGTTAGTTTCATCGGTGGGTTATACAAAGTTTCCATGTGAGCACCAACGTTCTCAATCTGATTTGTCGGTCTGCAAGGCAAGCTTTGGTATTTGCTACAATGCATCTACAGAGAGGCTCATTACTGAGAAGGAGGGTCTTTTCTGTACTGGCTCACTCACCTTATTAGCAGGCTTTATTACTTTCCATTTTAATGAACCATAGAGCAGAGGATCAGTTTGTCTGTCTGTGTTTATTTGAGTTGCTAATGGACCAATCTAACACAGCTCAAGGCTGGAAATTCAGATCTAAGAGCTGGGAACAGTCCCTCAAGAGATGACAGGGAATTTTGATGAGTTTGGGGACAAAATGCCTTTACACTGAATGGAAGAAAATGGATTTGGGTGAAGTAAAGAACATTTTTATTTAGGAAAGTCTGTTTTTGTCTAATCATGCCTGATGCCTTCAACTGAAATGATTCAAATTTACGATTTAAATTTTGCTGCATAGCACCACAAAAAGTCAAACTCAGTGTTTTCATATAACTTCATAAATAATACTAACATAAAACTTTGAATATATACATTTTATAATTATTTAAAAATGAAAATTAATTGATGAAATATAGTAAAATATATTTACATTTAATACATAAAAGTGGCAAAAAATGTATCATTCATTATATTATAATAATAACCACCTGGTGTTTTTGGAAATACCAAGCTAATTTTCTAAAGTTTAACACTTAAGAAGCTATGAGCAACAGCAATAGTAATGCTTGCTTTTGCAAGCACCAACAATTTGTTGCAATATAGGCTCATTTGAAATTTACACATACTTCTGTCACTAATTATGAGCTTTTAATTATCAGAGGACAGCGTGAGATAAAATGACACAAAGATCATTTTGTCACCTTAAACATCACCATAAATGAGCCTGTCTCACTTTTTTTTTTCATTTTAGCAGGGTAGGTGACAAAACGCTTGTTCTTTAACATATACAGTATATAGTAGTTAAGAAAACATGTTGTCGTTACTGTTTCTTATATGTATTAAATATATATATATGATAATGTAATGTATATGAATGTTTTTTTCCCCCCTTGTTCATACAATCTGGCACCCAGTAGAGGTGCAAATGACATTCGCTGATGTCTGAAGATTCTTTTTTATCTTTTAGACTCTTTTTAATCTCTTTTTCCGTCTCCTCTCTAATACCTTCTTGTAAAGGAATAGTTCAACCAAATATGAAAATTCTGCTATTATTCATTCACATATGTTGTATAGGTATGAAAAAAAGATGCATTTTTAATAATGTGCCAACTGATTTTTTTAATGCAGCTACTATTAATTGGGATTGAAGCATCAATTCATTTACTGAAATTATCTGACTCAAATGAAAGATTTGTTCACAGGGAGAGTTAAGGTCAGAATTTTGAGTGAATAACAACATTAATTTTAGTCTGCTATTGTGTGATTTGGAATATAGTGTAGAAATAAAAGCTTGAATCAAACTACTTAAATGTTAAAGCATTTGCTTTTTTAGTTATTTTGGAGGATAACAGTTCCAGTTCACTTTTATTATATAAAGAAAAGGGTGAGTAATCATTCAGTTTTGGGTTGTCCTTTTATACTGTATGTGTACTTGGTATTGCAAATAATAAAAAGGAAATTTATAAGCTCACACCACCCAACAAGGTTGAGATCACGGATTATGGCACGGCATGAAAGCAAGTGCCATACAAGTGCCAAGCATGAGATATTCACTGCGCTAAAGCCCACCTTGAATGGAAAGGCACAAGGACGGGGTCTCTTTAAAGAGGAGAAATATCTACTTAGCCCTTTTCATCTACAGCCCACAGTGGGGAGGTGAAGATCAATCAAATGCATTTTCAGAAATGTCAACTCCCCGTCTTCCTCCAGCCCACTGTACTGTAAACAGAAGGGCCTCTATTCGCTGAAAATTGCTGCTGTTAATTATAAAGCCCATTAGGTTGGGACGCAGTCGATAGAATCCCGCTATAACAAACTAGAGCTTGTTTTTTTTCCAAAACTCATTCCAGCAACCCTTCGCAAACAATCTCTGTCCGTGTGCTGTTAATCACCTCCACGTTGCCACGGCGACATTAGTTCTGAAGACAGTTCTGTCAATTAAACAGCGTTCAACAGAAAACAAACAGCCAATCAGGGATAGTGTGCAGCGTGGCCATTATGTGTGGCAATAATATTTATCTGGAATATGTAGATGTCGAATGTGGAGAAAAAATGACAGAAACAGCTACTGAACGCATCCAGGTGATATTTATGGATCTGGTATTTATATATGGAAATTAAAGGACTGGAGGCATTTCTTTATTTTTCTTAAACCAAACCTACTACAAAAAAAAGAGTCCATTTTGTAGAAAGCTGCCAAGACACTATTAATTGATTATAAAATACAATATTCATTAGGTGATAGTGAGACTTTTATTCTGTCTTGGAAAAGTGGGAAAAATGTTCATACAGATCTTTGTAACAGTAAATCAAAACTAGACTTGTCAGTCCATTAAAAAATATATGTTATGTGATTTTATTCATATACAGTAATTAATTATAACATTACAATTACAAAAAGTTGCTATAAATGTCAATATATTGTATAATATAATGCTTTATTTGTCATTGAATATACATCTATCACTGGCTTACAGTCTACAGAATTCCATTTTGCAGTTTTGTTTGTTTTCTATTTCACTTACACTATTTAAGGGTCAGGGCATAATTAATTGTATACATTTTCTATTATTTTCTTTAAAAGTAATTCCGCTAATTTAACATGCTAAAGTGTCAGCCCAAATCAAAACATGTGGAATTAAAGCAACTTTATGTAAGTATTTACCTTGAAATATCAGTTTCAAAATCATTCTGATGGTAAACTGGCTTCTAATAAGACAAATGTCTTTTGTTTCTTTCACACAGTCCAAACGTCTGTTCTGGGAGTAAGTGAGCAAGTATGAAATTCTGCGAAAAGGTGGGTTTCTTTACGGCAGCAACAAATACACATGTACAGCTATGACAGTGAATTCCAGACACTTAACTGTAGAGGGCTCCAAAGTCGCACAAATACACAAAACTACAAACATTGTGGTGAGTTAACAGTCTGCTGGATGCATCATTATCCTTACACTATTAAAATCATAGCATTACATTCTCTGTGATATATGTGATTTTGTGTTTTATAGTTATAGATCTGAGGTATTTAGCCCAGTTGTGTCATGAACCAGCCTCAAAAGGATTTATTGAGGTAGCACTGTAAGACAAATTTCATGATATTAATAGTAAATCCATAATACTGGGAGACTTCCTGATGTTAAGCTAAGAAACACTAAGAAAGAGTAAATGTGTCTAGAGAGAAGGATCCAGGCTGAAAGGTCCAGGCAGGGGCAAACAGAGTCAGAAACAGCAAGCAAAGGGTTAATCCAAGATACGTGGCGTGAATCAGAGACCAGGAAAACAAACAAGGCAAGACTAAAACTAGACTAAGAAAACTATAAAAACTTAAACAGGCTCGGTAAGGTAGCTATCCGCTAAACAGGGATAAACGCAAAACAATACACGAGACTAAAACAGAAAACACGGAATGGCTCAGTAAGGCAGCTAACACTTGGGGAGTGAAAAATGCAGAACAATACTCAGCCATTAGAGCAGGATCAGGGTAGGTGTTATATAGTGTGTGTAATAGCATTCAGGAGAGCATGTAATTGGTTTCAGGTGTGAGTGTAATCAGTGCAATGGAACATGGGAAATGTAGTCCAGGGTGATGTGTAACAGTCTGTGTGGTGCGAGAGTCAATATCATGGAAGGGCGACCTCTGGTGGCAAGTGGATGGAAATTCATGGATCGGATTCGTGACAGACCGTTTTATTTTTTAATTGTAATAACCTTTTATTATTTTTCTGTTAATAAGTAAAATTATAAATAAAGAAACAATTATTGAATAATGGCTGAATTATTCAACCTAATGACATTTAGAGTCTCATGACGATCAACTGTGACTTGACTTGGTTCATGAATATATGCTGTGACTTGACTTGCCTCATGACGATCAACTGTGACTTGACTTGGTTCATGAAGATAAGCTGTGACTTGACTTGATTCATGAAGAGCAGCTGTGACATAATGGGGTGCTGTTGCGTCCGCCATTTTGCGATCAAACTCCGCTGTCGCCACCATTTTGTGAGCATGCTCTAGTGTGGCCGCCATTACACAAGCGGACTCTGAGTCATGTTTCTCTGCAACCCCCACCGTGAACACGGAGCCGACACACAGCAGAGCAAAATCCAAAAAATAGCTTAGAGAAGAACGGGGACCCTCAAGGATTAATCGTGACCTTAAGGGTTAATTTACTCCATCATAAAAAAAAAGTCTATTAACACACAGTCTGGCAAATCAGAATGACACGCAATGTCCAGATACTCTTGAATATAGCCTTCAAGCGGGCGTGTACCCTACTTTAAGGCTAATAATAGTTTGGCAGTGTCCATACCTGGCCAATGTCCACGGGAACGTGTAATTGGTTTCAGGTGTGAGTGTAATCAGTGCAATGGAACATGGGAAATGTAGTCCAGGGTGATGTGTAACAGTCTGTGTGGTGCGAGAGTCAATATCATGGAAGGGCGACCTCTGGTGGCAAGTGGATGGAAATTCATGGATCGGATTCATGACAAAATCTGTTGCATAATGGCGTGATTTTGCCAAGAAAGAGTTCCTGGATTAACCTCATATGAACCAATAAGATTTTAGTATTAGGTTATGAGTTCAAAATGTTGTTATTGTAAAAATGTAGGAATTGGTAATTGTTTGGTCAAGGTTGAGCTGGTTAGCAATGCTCCATTTGGCTAGTTGACTAATGTATGTTGGAACTACAACTACATGTAAATAAATGAATACTTATAAATTTACAAATTATTATTTAAAAAAATATTTAATAATAGGTTAATTTATAATTAATTCATAAATATTTTTAATATGTATAAATTAATTTATAATTAATGTTTGAAAAATAATCATTTGTACATTTATAAGTATTTATTTATTTACTTGTAGTTCCATGATCAAAAGCAGCATGCATGTTGAAGTTAAGTTTTAATATTTAAAAGAAATGACTATGGATGTGCATCTACCTTTCAAACAGATCATTACCAGGGCCCTAAAATAGCACAGCTGTCTGTTCCAAACTAAAGCTGCCACCACAGATTCTCTCTAAAAACAGACCTGTAAGCAAAAAACAGAAAAGATACATGATTTATAAGCACCTTTAATCTATAAGTGACTTCCTCATGAATCATTTCATTGTATTCTGTGTGTTTCCCTGTTCTGTCCCAGTGGGGAGGCAGCAGTAATCAACAGAGCCATATAGAGAAGCAGTGCTCTTACCTCCCGTGTGGAAAACAAAGTGCCAATCCTAATAAGTAATGGTGCAGCTATGGCAACTGCGTTTGGCTGCTGGTGCTCGGACTCCATTCCTTCAAGTGCTCACAGTGAGGAGGTGCATTATGGGATGTGTTTTCTTCAATGACTGGACCGCCTATTAGTTAAAGGCTTCCACAGTGATTGTTGCACAACCGCCCGAGCCCTGTGTGTTGATGTTGCAAGCGCAGTGCAGACAGTCAGTCACGCTGGGGACTATAGAGGTGGACAATGTCGGGCCAGGCTGAATAATGGGCCCTGCATTAGCCTTAGCTCTCAGCATATGCCAAAAAAACACATTCCCCTTAGCTATTCCCTCTCATGTTTTTGGAGCACCTCTCGCCAGTCTGCTAACTGGACATGGATGAAAGCAGTAAGGGAAAGTAGAGACTTATATTTCGTTTTCTGGTATGAGGAAAAAGGGAAGGCTTTCTTATTCCTCAGAGATGTGTCACTGTCATTCTTTCTCTCTCTCTCCATCAGTCTTATTCCTACATTCACAAAATGTATTACACAACAGTGGTTGAAGATTTGATTGAAGCTGCTCTGGATGCTGAGCGTGAAGGATTGTGGGTCCTGTGTATTTAGACTCTGAAGGTAAGGAAGACAGTGCCTCTTATAAATAAAAATAAAATAAAAAATATTAATATTACTGTCAATAATTAGGCTGTCAATGCAATAATGCACAACTACCAGCATAGTATAATAAATGACTCTTATGAACTGGTTCTTTTAGTGAATCAAAAACATTAAGCTCCACCAGTGTATTCTGATGACTCTTATGAGTTAAAACAAAAACATACAGCATGACCAGTGGATACTGATTCATGAACAGATTTCCTTTTTTAGTGAATCAAAAACATAAAGCCAGTGTAGTTCCAGTGTAGTTTGATTCATGAATAAAACCCTCTTATGGGTTCTTTTTGGTGAATCAAAAAATATTGCCCTACCAGCAGAGTCTGATTCACAATCAACTCTTATGAGCCTGTTCTTTTAGTAAATATTTACAAAAAATAACTTACCAGTCTGAATCAGTCTGATGAATCCTTCACTGAGCTGAATCCACAAAGGCTCTGTTTCCCAAAAGCATCATAAGCCTACGTAGATCTACTTAGGCTTACAAGGCTTTTTGGAAATGCATCCCAGAGTGGTTAATGAATCAACATAAGTTATGAGCATTTGTGGTTAAAAAGTATAATATTATTATTTTATTTTTTTTAGAAATTGACCAATCATTTCACTAGATAAGACCCTTATTGCTCGGCTGGGATTGTGTAGAGCAGGTGTTATATATAGTTATATAGCTATATATAGACTATATTATATATAGTCCATATAGTGTAAAGTTCACTATATGGAGAAAAACCCTGGAATGTTTTCCTCAGAAACCTTAATTTATTTTCGACTGAAGAAAGAAAACATGTTGGATGACATGGGGGCGAGTAAATTATCAGGAAATTTTTAATCTGGAAGTGAACTTATCTTTTAAAGACACACATTCGAAACATTTCACATTAAGGACTTTTTTTTCAATAAATGCTGTAAATGTCTTTAACATCAGGTGGAACTTAAGCATGAATTTATACTGGACAAAAAAAAACACATGCAGAGAAGAAACGTTGCCTCTTCAATTCAGAAGACCAACAAACACCACTGCTTAGGCTGATATCAGGTTTTAACAGTATCCTCTCTCCCATCCCACAATCACGACTGCGGAAGGGTTTTACATATGACTCAAAGCACAAGCACACAGGGGTCTCTTTCTCCATTGAGCTGAGGTTTCCGAATTTGAATACTTCTCTCCCTGCAGTGATGACTGCACCCCTATGCAAAGGCCAGATAAAATATCTTCAAAGTGGTTTCGCCGAATTTACCACAGAGCACGATCTCCGTTTACCTGCGCTTTACATTCATCAAGAAGCTTTCAGCACCTTCGGATTTCAAAAGGAGTGACTCAACAGTGCTGTGTAGTATGAAATCCTGTTGGAAAACAATGCTGCATTCAGCAGGAAACATATTTATGCATGCACTGATGCAATGCTTAAAGTTGAATGAGACACACAGTGAGGCGATATAAAATGGAACAAAGAGTAATATAAAATAGATCAAAGTTCTGTGCAGATGCTCAAACTTCTTATTTTCATGTTGAAATCTGAGAGAACTTCAAATTGATAGCAAAGACCCCTTGACTCCTGCGAAGCCTTAAATATGTATGTATCCTATTTAAGAATTTAACAGCACCATTCAAAAAAAGCCCAGACCCCTGCACTCACTGTCTCACTAACATTCCTCCTCACCCTTGACACCACTGATACACACACAGACTTTATTCTACAAGTCCATTACCACTAAAACTAGTGACGATGTCTCACTCCTCTAATGCGGCCCTGCTCATCCGGAAAATTATGTTTTACATAAAGGACCCATAACTGAATGTGTGGCCAACCCGAAATATCCACAACAGCCACTCTCTCAAATGCTACTAGTTAACTACTGCTCCCCCTGGTTTAATTATTCTATTTAAAGCCACCGACTTTAAGGAGGGCTGTTTTTTGGGGATCTAGTCTGCGTGCATGTGCGCTTGAGACAGCCAATTAATTCAGCTCGTGGAGAACGGGTGACGAGACATAGTGACTTCCAGACAGTATTAGTCATGCGGCGTGGCACAGAACGCCAGTCATCGGGGAAGCTCTCATGCATTTTAAAGGTGATGGTGGAGATGTGCTCCTTCTCGTCTCGTTGCCTCCTGGCTGCGGTCCTGTCCTGTCCATGCCTCCTCTCGTAGTAACACGCCAGGGCCCGGCATGCTATCCCCTTGCTGCTTAGATTTGTGCAACTGCAGTTATGTTTGAAAAGTTCAGATAAAATGAAAGTGTTTTCTTTCCACTCCACTATCAGAGGAATATTTTGAGAAATTCTAATTCATTATATACTTATCCTCACTCAAATAGTTGTATCTCAGCCAAATATTATCTCAGCCAAATATTGTCCTATCCTAACAAACCATACATCAGTGGAAAGTCAATTTCAAAATATTGAAAACGTAATGCTGCATGATAAACAGAATCTAATTTTCTAAGTAAAGAAGTAGCTGCATGCATATATAAATAATCACCATAATCAATTATTGATAAAAATGCACTCTCTACTAATTTCTTGCGGGCCTAATAAGGGAGACAGTTTTTTAGACGATAAAAGAAGCCTAGTTTTGGTCTAAGCTTTTTCAACAACTTATCAATATGTATATCAAAAGCTAATCTTTCATCCATCCAAATACCTAGATATTTATAGGAACTAACTCTTTCTATAAGTGAACCATTCAAGGTTGTAATTGTCAGGTCTGTTACCTTAGGGCGACCGCAACTAAAAATCATATACTTTGTCTTATTTGAGTTTAAAACCAATTTTAGCTGCAACAACGAGCGCTGCAAAACTTGAAAAGCATCCTGTAGTTGCTGTAAAGCTTGTTTGAAAGAAGATGCTGCCGTATAAATAATTGTATCATCTGCATACAAATGTATTTTAGATAGATAGATAGATAGATAGATAGATAGATTGATTGATTGATTGATAGATTGACATCCGTGTATGTGGCTTTGGAAAGTGAAAATAAAATGATAAAAGTGTTCTACTCAACTTGTGCACTATTTTCCATGTTTTTTAAGCAATATGATAGCTTTGTGTGAAGAAGATAGTGAAATTTAGGTTAATTTTAGATCCTTTTGTGTTCCTTAGAATAAAAACAACAACATATGGGTTTAAAACGACAAGAGGGTGGGTAAATAATTCATCAACATGTGCCATCACCGGGTAGTCATGCACAATAACACACACACACACACACACACACACACACAAACACCGTGCAATCACAACTATGCCATGGGTAATTTCACTACAACTATAGGGAACATAAAGCAAACAGCTGAGTTAAAATTAAATTTCCTATCACTCAGGCTTGTTGTGTTTCGGCAGCAGCGTGCGCTGCCCGTAAGAATGAAAACATCGGTAGTTAAATAAGACGGAAGGAGCGATAAGAGACTACAGCTGCACTGAGCTGTCTTTGGGGCTTGCAGAAGTGTTATGAGTAATTAAGACTCGGTTGGAAGCGGTTTTGGACCACTAGAGGACTGTAACTGTACACTTATAGTTATCGACTTCTCTGCGGCTGCCAAAAGGTTACGCGCGTTACACAATACAGAAGATGATCAAGAGCAATAAGACACTTGAAGATGAGTTCAGCATTTCTCAGCATAAGCCTCATAAATAAAGATTAATAAAAAAATGTGAGGCATCTTCTCATCATATATTCATTTTTAAGGAGGGCTTTAGGCCTTCACTTATGAATCAAAAGTGTCTCTCGTTTCTTACAAATATCACTGAGTGCTTCATTGTAATGCCTACGCTCACTTTATTAACACACTGTGCGCTTTATGAACACAAATGAAGCAGGGTATTCACTAGGCACTCAGTTGTTGTCGTGCTCTTAAAAGTGTTTCGTAGGCCTAGTAGATTTATTGCAATTTAACGCATTTAATGAACATAGCCAGTTATCTTGATTTACTGGTTGTGACAAACAACAAAGTAGCAAATCATGATGTTAAACACTCACTTACACACACACACACACCAACTGCCTTGGAACCTTTTGTAAACGGGTATGCAGTAGCTATGATAACTTTTCTAAGCCTGTTTTTAGAATGGAGTTAAAAATATTAAATATCTTTTTTCTATGTCTATATATCTATATGACTATATCCACCTTATTTTTCAACATTGAAGTAAGCTATTTTCTGTGAATGTGCAAGACTTCTGATTTATTAGCCACTATAAATAACTAGAAGAATAACAAAGTGCAATAAATTGTAAAAGCTAATTGTGCTACAAACAAGTTTGCAAATAGTTTGCAAATATCATCCAGCGTAAAGGCCAGCTTTTGTGCAGCTGAAATAATTGGAAACAGATAACACCTGAAGCCTCGCACATTTTAGTTACAGATGGCAGCACCTGCCTTTACCTTAAAAATATGGTAGATACTCACATAATTGCAATCTATTTCGTATATTTCATTCTCAGATGTTTTCCTTGCATTTTAAAATATTACTGAGTGTTTTGTTGTAATGCCTGTGCTCACTTTATAAACACTCTTGTGCACTTTATGAACACAATTGAGTTGCATGTTCACCAGGCACTCAGTTGTAGTCAGTGATTTTTATAGGTTTTTCTCAACTGCTTTTTTTTTTTTTTTGCTCAAAAATAAGTTCAGTTCTCTTAACAATTAATTTCTATGAATTTTTCTATTTATTAAAGCAAACTGCACAGTTCAGCATGCATATAAAAGAGTATGTTTACAATTAGCAAAATAACTAAATGCATATGGCTTGCTGATCAAAACGTTGATTCTCAGTGAAATTGTACACTTAGTGAGAGTAAGACTGACAACTCTTCACTTCTAAATATTCTTTCAGTGAGCCATCAAAAAAAAAATCCATTCATTTATGAATATTCCATAAATATATATGACATGGAATGTTTGCAATGTTTGTTAAATTGACAAATGTTGGCTTTTTTATGGCCTTACTTTCTGTGTGCTACAGTACTGACTTTTCCCTAATGTTGAAATCTGTAGCCTATCTAAAAAAGCTCAGTGTGATACATAATAACCTTTAGCAAGACAAACTGAAATTCTTCTACATTGTCAGTGTCAACAAAAAAGTAGTACAAAAACATTTCAAGGGGTGACATGGTAAAAAATAAATGAATAAATAAATAAAAATAATCTAAACATTTTGACTTGAGCAGCTCACATAAAAATAAAGGAATAAAAAATCTGGCATTGGTCAATTTACTGACACAATAACTAGGTTTTGAAACAAATGTTTTTGGTGAGTTACTACCATTGCAGACATGCAACGCAGTTGTGATGTCCCATAAAACAGTTGCACTTACAGTTTAGAGAATGTTAACATTGTTTTTAAAAATGAGCCAAAGCAATTGAGAAAACCTATACATTTATTTAAGTCTGTAGCATGATCTCACATTCTCATCCATCGTGCACAGAGGCGGATCTTGGCACAAGCAGCATGTTTTCCATCACTCAGGTCTAAGACACCCACTCCACTTTTCTTTTGCTCATTCGCTGTTTAATGGAATTGAGCCCACTCTCCGTTCAACCTCCAATGTTCATCTGAAATGAATTGTGTCCCAGCAGGTGACTTCTTCCAAGCAGCACCTTGCGCTATACTATACTGCCACCCCACCCCCTTTTACACTGCTATCTGTTTCCTTAAAGTCACATGAAACAGAAGTTGTGACCGTCTTTTCTTCCCTAATGTGACGTATATTCGAGTGAAACAGCTTCTCGAACAAGAAAAAATATAGGGCAGGACTTGATTTTGTCCATCTGAAAATTATTAGATTGTTGTCATTGACAATTGTGATTTCTTGGTGCAGATTGTGTTTTTAAGTAACTAAGTACTTTTTTATCCAAGTTTCTATTCAAAGTCCAAATAGGCTTGTTAGTTAGTCAAGTGCTCACAGATTTTGCAGCTCGAGTGAAGGTTGGGAGTTCTTTCTACCATGAGACTGTGAGTTGTGGCCTTGTAGCATGCTGTGATTTCACCACCAAACAATGAGAGAACATAAATCTTAAAACATAAAGGCTTGTATTATTTCATGTTCATTTATGTTCATTTGAAAGTTATTTCTAAATAAATAAATAATAAATCGATAGGCATACAGTTCAGTGCTATCAAACCTTCTAATCGTGCCATTAGCAACAACCAGGTGTGTGCAAGGTCATGGAAAGCTTTGTGTGAAAGTCCAGGGATGTAGTCTCCTATTTACACTCATCAAATATGTACTTAACCTGGGTCAACTGATCTAAGACTCATGAGTCAAAGTCTGCAGTTGATGCATGACGGCTCCCCATAGATATAATGGCCATGTTATGATTTACAGTGTCTGTATTTAACGGGGAATATTAATTACCGGGAGTGGAGTGACAGGAACAATGGGACGAGGAGTGGGACGTCTCTGCTCTGCCGTTCTCCAACATCTCCCCCTACAGCAAGGCTGACAGCAGCTCACTGGGCTTTACATTTGCCCTTCAGAAGCCCTCTCCCAGCCAGGGGCATCTGCAGAGAAAGAGAAAGAGAGGTATAGAGATGGAAACAAGAGATCAGAAATATAAAGGGAATGATCCATGAAAGCAAAAAAGAATCTGGTTAAAAACAAAAAGGCCTTTTGAGGAACTAAAGCACCAAAACAAGAGGGGAAAAACAAAGGATAGAGTTAAAGAGGGAACCCAAACAGTAAAGGAAGATTGAGTCCGTGCTCATGAAAGCCTTTATGAGTCCCCGTGATCCATTTTGCCATAACTCGCATAAGCAATGGCTCAATGATCAGAGCGTGGTCGCAAAATCATCTATCTTGAACCAGAACCTTTCCCAAGGGGAGCACAGCCTGCCTTACTCTCCTTCCAGCTGCCCGCAGCAAACTAAGACAGCTTAGGACAAGACCGCACTGACGGAGGATGAAAACATGGTATTGAAACAAATTAAAAAAACAAGAGACAGTCTGAAACATTCATATCCCTACAACAACCTGTGATGTTTATTCCTGTTGACCCGCGCAGCCCAAATCTTACGGAGTTTACAGAATGTCCAGGAAAGGATATACAGACATTGTGCATCCAGCTTCCTGTGTTTTCTCATTCCATCAGGACCTTGAAAGGAGTCCGTCGCTGATTTAATCAGCAGCCTTTTTGTTGACTTTTTCTCAGAGCAGGAGTTATTGATTGGTGATGTCACCGCGATAAGCACAAATGCCAGATAAATGGTGGTGAAAGACATGCAGTTCGCAGACGCCTCGCCTTCCTCTCAATCAAATACAGTGTGCCGAGAGAGAAGCTTTCATGCAAACTGTGAATGTCACTTTAGTGTTACTGATTAGATTGTTAAATCTCTTCTTATAATGTCTCAAATATGAGAAACGTATCTATTGTTGCATGACTTAAATGAAATATATTCTCCCTTAAGTAAATCACTGTCAGCGAACTAAACATAGAATCAAGCTTCATTTGATATTGAATTAGTTTGCATTACAGCTAATTGCACCTCCTGTGAAATTCCACAGCAAAGCAGGTGATGTTAATGAGGTTACTAAATAAACCGATGGTGAACAGAAATGAAGACAAATTCAGGAAAAATTGAACAGACAGGGACATGTTTGAAACACTAAAGGGGTATGACATGGGGGCATTTTTGAGAGTCTTCACTGATCAGGAACCTAAGTTTGAAACACCAGGACGCCATGACATTTCTCTCACCATGAATTTAATTACTGTGGTTACTAAGGGCAATGGCAAAAAGGAACAAAGACAGAAAGAAAGAAACTTGCCATACAACAACAGCAAAGTGGAGCACTACTGCCCTCTGTTGATCTGAAACATAAGCCATTTGATCTCATATTTGTCAGCACATGTATTTTACACTTTGAATAGATAAAAAAAACTGCAAACTGTACTTTTAAAAAGTTTCAAAAAAAGTAAATTAAAATTATGTTTGATTTCTGTAACCTATATAGCAAAGTATAATTGTTCTACTAACATATTTTGCTATCAATGGGAATGATGAATCGTGAATCCTTGTCGGTTTTATGCAATGTATTTATGAATGTATTTTATAATATACGTTGATTGAGTACTTATTCCAAATAGTGACAGGAAGATGACACTTTGATTTGAAGAAACTGAACAGTGTAGTGTTCTCTCAGTTTTAGGCATGCGCGTTGCTCAGTGTTGATATCAGTGAAGGGACAGAGACCACTTATGCCAGATCATTTTCCTCTTCGCCGAATAACGAGTGGGCACAGTTCAATGAAATGCCAGCTGTTCGGACTTGGCAAGAATATCCTCTGAATAAATGGGTGGTCTTCTGTTTGGATTATGTTGGGTCTGTTGAACTAATTATTAGGACTCATTAGGACTCGAATGTTTTTATTTTTCTTTCTTAATGGCCCAGCTGCTTGATTAAATCAAATGTTAAAAGTCTCTGAGGCATGTTTGCAATGTAAAGTTCACCATGTCCAAGCATTTCAGAAGTTCCGATCTCTCTGCTATGTCTAGACAGTACATTACTGCCATCTGTAGGAATGTGGAGAAAACGCCATGCCCATTTGAAACCCCTCAACACCAGAGGCGTATGGAATTACTTTTGTGGCAATAAAAATTAACATAATTTTTCAAGAAACTTATAAAATGGGAACTGAAACTGAATAAAATGTCTTTGGAACTAAAAAAAAAATTAAAAAATTAAAAAAAAATCGTAGGCAAAATCTTTGACTTCGTTTTTAATACACTGCATGTTTTGCTAACTGTTTTCTCCTCTTTCTTTCGCTGATCAGTACTTACAAATGCACTTCCAGAGTTTTCATTTATGCTTCTGAAGTTTTCGTTTACGCTCCTGAAGTTTTCGTTCGCCATTCTGGCACAAACCTCTCGTGGGGGCGGGGCTAGCAGCGGTGTGTTCTCATTGGCTACTGAGTTTTTGATTGACAGTTTCTTGACCTGGAAGGGAAGGCGTCAGCATTGTGCCTGCCGCCTGTGTGGATGTGAGCCTTTGTTTGCATATTCCTATGTCATTTAAGTGTTATAAAGTTAGGAGTTTTGAATTTAATCTGTATTTATCTGTTGTTATTACTCTGTCAACATTAGCTTTTAGGAGCGTGAGAGATCAAACACGAGAGAAAATTAAGGTCTATTGAGGTTTAATTAGATGTACTGTATATAATACTAAAAATATTGTATAATGTCCAATGTTTTCATAGAATATTTGTTTATTGCTGATTATTCTTTTGCATTTGAGCGCATTTGTAAGTACTGATAAGTGAAAGAAAGAGGAGAAAACAGTTAGCAAAACATGCAGTGTATTAAAAACGAAATCAAAGATTTTGCCTGCGATTTATTTATTTATTTTTTTAGTTTCAAAGACATTTTATTGAGTTTCAATTTAAATTTTCTTAAGTTTCTTGAAAAATTACGTTAATTTTTATTGGCACAGAAGTAATTCCATGGAGGTGATCCATCCATATTAGTTTAAGAAAATAAATACATAAAAATATACAAACTCTAATCTAATAAATATTTTTCGATTGCTAATACCTAAAATGTATACCAAAAGCAAACAAAACTAAACATAAACCAATGTAGCCTACGTCCTATGATAAAAAGGCACTAGGTGTTTTCTTGTTAGTACAAGATTATCTAGGCTACTATTATTACCTGTATTCTTATTATTCGCTTTATAGTCAGTATATAGCTAATATAAATATATTTCTAGAGAGGACTTGCCTAGTCTTGTTTTTGAAACAAGCTCCCCTCTGTTGTTTGTAGCCACATGTCATTTAAAAAAGACAGACTCGTTGATTATATAAAATTCTTCAGGTGTGGATTGTGTGCAGACCTCTCTGACAGTCACATGACACAGAATGTGTTGCGAAAGCAAAGTTATTTGGAGTTATTGAATTATGGGTGTCACTGCTGAATTGTTTGCCCAGGGTCATGAGTGTGCCACGTGCCTCTCGTTGTCCATATGCCATCATGACGCGTCATGTAGGCTACTGTACATCTTTACTGGCGGTTAAGCAGAATTATAGTTGACTTTCAGACAACCATAACACTGTATAATAACTTTCAGTAATCCATCTTCAACATCTATTCTACCTTACAAATTGTTTTTTAAAGAAATTAATATTTTTATTTAGCAAGGATGAATCAAATTGATCAAAAGAGACAGTACAGACTTTTACATCGTTACAAAAAAAATTATTTTAAACATTTTATTCATCACAGAATTCTGTAAGAGTGTATTGTGGTTTCCACAAAAATATGAAGCAGCATAACTGTTTTCAACACTGAGAAAAATATTTCTTGAGCACCAAATCAGCATATAGAATGATTTCTGAAGGATTACAACTGGAGTAGGCCTAATGGCTGCTGAAGATTCAGCTTTGTCATCACAGGCATAAATCACATTTTAAAAATATTAAAATAAGAACTTTTTACTTTAAGTTGTAACAATACTTCACAATATTACTGTTTTTGCTTTTTTTGATAAAATAAATGCTGCCTTGCTGAGCATAAGAGACTTATTTCAAAAGTTTATCTTAATAATAATAATAATAATAATAGTAACAACAATAAATCTTACTGACACCAAATGTTTGACAGAATGCACCTTTATCGACAAAAATAATAACCTAGGCTATTTATAGCTACTAATAGAGAAAACACACATTTGTGTAATAAAACGTTTGATTCAAAAGTTAAAAATAGAAATGGTGACAACACCATTTTATGTTACCAACTATCTGTCTCCAGTTTTTATGAAAATATCAACGTTTCAAATAACGGAGGCTATTCTTTGACATCAAAGATCTGATCAATGGAACAACTGCATTGAACAAATGGTTACTGTGGCCTAATCATTGATTGCATTGATCCATCTTAATATACTGTGGATTTTAATGAGCCCTTAGGCTCAACACAATATTACTTCCCTTCCCAAAATTAATGAGGCCGCTAATTTGCTTAATTTGCGGGTAAACCCCTAAATTAGACTCAAGAGTGACAAGTCAGTATCTAAAGAAGCACGTCCGTACCTCGGGCTGAATTGGAATAATTACATGGGGCTGAGATCAAGGGCGGTGTAGAGATAGGCCGAGCGATTTTCACTGTTTCCCTGTGATATTGTCTATTGTGTGAAAAGTGGAAGCGTTCGATCTCGGCAGGTCTTTAATTAACTAGAGAAAAACAGGCGATGCACGCGCACCCCCGGTCAAACGCGGATCATTCACCCGCGCTTGACTGAGCTCCAAAGAAAGGATCCATCGTTTCACGCTCTATAGCTACTCCTGGAGTTTTGTTGCCTACTACAGTATATGCGCTTGTGCTATATTTACAGACTTTCAAATTTGTCTTAGCGCATATTTTCACCTTAAAAAGATGCTCACGAACAAAAATCTCAAGCCTGATGAGGAAACCATAGCAATCGTTGGCAAAATAGCCTTGGCTATAGGCTAATGCGCTTATTTAATATTTTAATTAATGATGTAGCCTACCAAAAACCAAGCTTATAAAAAATCCGTAAGCTGATGTTTGCAAGTGGTTTGCGTTTGCACCTCAAAAAGTTCAGGATAAACACTTATTCGAATTATTATGGGAATAATGAATTTTCAACATTTAGAGGTGGACATTTCTGTAGGCCTATAGATGTTTTTTTTTTTTTATAAAAGGTTTTTTTCTGCCAAAACGTGACTAAACACTGTGCATCAATAACCATGACGCCATGGGGGCTCATAAACTGACCTTTGATATGCTCCCAACACCTTCCGCGGTCCTCCACCGCCACCCCGTCTCAGCAGATGGGGAGTGTGTCCCTGTCTGCTCAGGGCTGCAGGCTGTTGCGCTGGCAGTAGGGTAGCGAGAATTAAATATTCATGTAAAAAAATGAATGGAGAACCCCTGGACTGAGAGCGTGCCCATTTATTCAGCTCGCGCAAGCCTCATTAACCCGATGACTGGCTAGCAGGTCACGCTGATTTCCTTACCAACATTTAACATCTACCGCCTGTCTCCAAACCCACAACACCAACAGAGAGGCTGAGAGGAATTCCAGACCTTTTCTTTAGTTTCAGAAAATAATTGGCCTATTCAGATAAAACTGAGTAGTTCTAGCATGTTTTTACCGTTTATTGTGCATCTGTTTTGATGTTTCTTTGTTCAGCAAATGTACTTTTCTGTAGCCTTTTTAGGCTACCATCTTCTCCCTAAAAGTATTTAATACAGTTGCTGTGTTATTTTCCTCCATTGTCACCAAAAAGAACATAATAAAGGAACAAATTACAGATATTAAACAAAACGTATCTAAGCCTACCTATTTTCAAAATTAAACTTAGATAAAATCAGTAAATTTAGATGTCGAGGTACATTATACGGTGCACTTGTTTAAAAAAAATACAGAATTTAACAAATACAGAAATTAAACAAAATGTAGGCTAGGCTACTTATTTTCAAAATTAAACTTAGATAAAAGCAGTAGGCTAAATGTAGATGCTGCTAGCCTACACGAGGTAGGCTATTTAGGTTAATACACAAAACATAGCCTACAGTGCACTAAAATAATCATAATGAAAACATATTTAATAGCCTAGTGAAGGATTATTCACACCAAGAACGAAAACTATAACCATAAAGTTTTTAATCTTCTAAATCTTTGAGAATAGCCTAAGGAAATCCACATCACAGCTATATTGATAACGACACCGAATAACGATCGTTGGAATCGTTTTCAGAACGTTTTTTTTTTCCATCTGATGAACGATGAAAACATTCGCAGCCAATCAAAATCCACCCAATAGCTTATAATTAACAGAACCAGTTCTTCATTGGTGTCGACACTAAAACTGTCTTTAAAGTTATGGTTCTTGCTGTGAAAGGGCATTATGAATTTTGGCAGTGGCTTAATTATTGTTTCTATAGGCTACATCTTGTAAGGACTGCACGTGAGGCGGGAAGAGGAGTAGCCTACTGGCCCCTGTAAATTAAAACGATGATGCTTGGGGAGGGGGTGTGTGAAAGTTAAACTATCCCTGGACGCATCGCAGCATATGGGAGACGTTAGTGTCGGCCTCTGACTGTGAGACGGGTGCCAGGGGACAACAGCTGACTAGGCTGAAGTTTGCTACTCTATTCATGACGAGCAGCCTCAGAGGGGCCGCCATGACTGTCATCACGCGCTCTCTCTCTCCATCACCTCATTTGAGCAAAACAGTCTGGTGTCCAAAAAGACGTTGACTTGGAAGTTATATTTAGCCTATGTTGTTGTTGTTGTTGTTTGAGCAAGAAGTATAGGCTATAGCTGTTCAAAATATAATAGGCCTAGCCTACGTACTGCTGACATAGGCTAGTATTTTGGAAAGGCGTCTAAATGCATTTTAAATGTTTCAGTAACCACAAAGTTAGATAAGTTATCTAAATATGCGGTCGCGAACAGAAGTCCCCTTCGCCTGAGGAGGTAATGAGTTGAGCAGTTTCCGTAAAGTTCAGGATTAGACCCGTAGCCTACATCGACACGACATAAATGCTGCTGTTTATTACGTTTATGTAGGATATTAGATATTTTTGTATAGATATTTTAATACCATTCGCAAATTTAAAAAGGAAAAAAATTGTTTATGTTTAAAAGTTTAGATAAGCTATAAGTAGACTGTTAGCTGATGATAGGCTAATAAGTAGCCTATAGCAATAATTGCATTAAATTATTTATTTTCCATGGCCGTTTCGTTATAGGCTAGCTACTCAGTGGGTGTCTCCACCTATGATTTGTCCAGATATTGTTTTGCTTCATTGCTAAATGATTTATGATGAGTCTGAAGACACTTATCAGTTTTCCTGGACTTCTCTGACGACAGGTGCGCCTCACGATCTGCTTTCCACCTGCTCGTTTTATTGCTGCAGATTTTACAGTTTATTTGAGAAGAAATATGACGCTGCTATGCAAGTTTCTTGCTGGATTTTATAGGATGCCAATTCCGTTGCTTATCTTGAATAAAGTGGATAAGGATGTTGGATCAAGTCCCCTGAGGTTTGAGATTTGGGTTTTATTTCTAACTTTTAAAAATCGATGCAAAATAATTAAAAACGCTGATTATGTTTTGTTAATTTATATTCGTAAAATATATGAATAAAACACCAGACATCACAAAATATGCTACAACTTCTGTAGGCTAAAAGTATAAAATAAATATATGTTTAATATATTTTACACATATAACTGTAGCCTGTATTTTAATTCACGTATCAACAGAAATGTATGTAAATGTAGGCCTATAAAATAAATGACAGTTGGGTCAATTCTAATCTGTGTTGTGATTATTCTTTGGGAAAGATCTTCCATCACTCCAGGAGAATTGACATGTGAGGGGGAAAAAACAACTCTTTATTCCATGGAAGTTTGAGGAGCTTTTCTATTGGCTGTGGGCACTCAACAGGAGCACGGAGGGGAGGAGAGAGAGGAGGTGATGCCACTATAAGGCATCCTGTCTGAAGGTAAAGGGCCCACCCAAGACAGTCAGCTCGAGTTCAGCTATCTCCATACTTTATTTTAGCACATTGTACCAGAAATGACAGCAAAAGCCAAACTTTTGCACTGGTCAGATGGAAAATTTCGCGAACGACCGGAGGAGTTTACCCTCTCTGAACATTCGAGGTTGACCCGCAGTGACCCACGGGCCTGGATGACCTCCGCGTCCCCCGCATACTCACCCTCAGGTGACCACTACGCACACACGTCGGTGGATGCCGCCATAGACAAGTACATGTCTGGAGCCAGCAGTCCTTTGACACCGGAATCTGATCTGGGAGGATCTAAAGCACATGGTGGGACCAAGCAAAATCTCACCGGACCTCAGAGACACAGACGTGTGGCCGCTAATGCCAGAGAAAGGCGGCGGATGCACGGATTGAACCGAGCATTTGACAAACTGAGGAGCGTCATTCCTTCTTTGGATAACGAGAAAAAACTGTCTAAATATGACACCCTTCAGATGGCGCAGATTTACATCACAGAACTGTCCGAGTTGTTGGAAGGTGTCGTGCAGTCGGAGTGCAGAGGTCTGCGGGACGGATGCGGCGCGTCTGGTAACCATGGTAACCTTGGACCCAGGAGTTCAGCTCAGACTTTGAGGACCAGCATCCCTTACGCAATGGACGCACCTTCTTCTAATTTTGTTCCCGAGAAAAATGATGTCACATCCAATGCGAGTGATGGCGAATCGTCCCATTTCAGCGACATGGAAGAAGGACAGACTGGAGGACGCTGATAGCTTTGCTGGATTGACTTTGAGACTGTGGCACTCTGATTAATTATAATTTATTTGTCTGTGTTTTAGTAGACACTGAAATAACCAAATAGATAGGCCCTGTGGGTGATGGTTAGTTCTAGGCAACGCTTCATTACTTGATTGACAAAACTACTGAAAACTCACAAGAAAGGGAAGAAAAAATGAAAACATCTATACAAGCCCTTTAGTTGCACTTTATGACATCTACATTTGGATTTTTTCCACTTCACATGTACAAAACCCCATCAGTAATGACAAAAATGTTATTTATGTATCTTTGTGATTTTTTTATTACCTCAAAAGTTTAATAAAGATTTCCTTTTCATATATTTATTCGAATTGCTTCAATTCATACGTTCATTAGCCTGCAAGTGTTTCGTGCAGTTATGAACAGCATTTTTTTTTTCATATCCAAGGTATCATCACTATCATCTTTTGAAACGGTTTATCTGAAAAAGATTTATTCAGACAGTTTTTTTTTCTTTAAGTTGCATAGTTACGCAAGGTGGCGACAAAGAAAGCTTATTTTTGTGAGCTGTACGAGTCATTTAAATCATTCACTCTGATTGGAACATTCAAAACTGATTCGCTCAAAAGAGTCGTTCAGGGCTGAAACGTGTTTACATCACACGAGTTCTCCACAAATGAAAACAAAGCAAATTCGTAACTTTTCCTCCATTTTGGATGGTATGGAAGTATGACTTTTGTTGAACATTAAAAGCAATAATAGTCTAACGAGTTACAATTCTTCAATTGTTTTGTACTAGACTGACTCATGTCGTTCAATTGGTCAGCAGCTCACCATAGACAAAAGTTCGTTAAGTAGTCTAACCAATGAAATGCTCATTCAGGGTCTGCAATCAAATTCTATTGGCTCGTGCTGTAGTCAGGGTTTGAAGAGCTTCAGATTGGATTGCACTGGATAAAAAAAATAAAGGAATAGTTCACCTAAAAATGAATTCTGTAATCATCATTTACTCACCCTGAAGTTCCAAACCTGTATGAGTTATTTTTGTATTAACATAAAAGACGACATTTTGGATAATGTGGGTAACCAAACAGTTGCTGGTCCCCAGTGTGAAAAAAAATAAACTATTAAATTCAGTGGGGACCAACAACTTTTGGGGTGAACTATCCTTTTACCTTAAAGAATTTGCTAAAAGATACAGTCAACAAAACAGCACTAACTTGTGTTTGAAATTAGAGCTTGGGCTGATGTTTCATGCCAGAGACCAAGTCACAACCAAACTGTTTTAAATAACTTGTGATATATTGGTTAAATATACACACTTTTACAATATATCTTACAAAACATTTTCAATAAAGATCATTTACATTCAAAACGTACATTTTCCTTATATTTAATCATCGCAGTACATATTCTGTGCATTATTATTAAAAGTTTCATGTTAAAACCTATCGCACACTAGCCTATAACGCATATCACTCACATTAATCAGGGTAGCAATGACACTGACCTCAACTGTAGACAATAAAAACCTCAATCAGTCATCTGCTCATCTATTCGATCTAACTGATCACTACTTCCCCCACGTGACCTGGGCGGAAATGGGGGTGGAATTTTAGACAGATCTTTAAACAGAATGCTAGAAAGGGTCTCTTTGAAGTCGAAAGGGATTTCACTGGAAGTGATAACAGGAGTTTGTTGTTCAGTGTTAGGCTGCTCTTGCTCATCACTGTCCTCAGTCTGTCTGTTCTTACGTTTAGCTGCAAAATTCACTGTGCTATAAAGGTCCTGAATATGTGGTTGATTCTGCTCGGCAGTGGCCTTCGCGGTCCAGTTAGTGTAGGGAGCTTCTTCATTTTTGTCCTCAGAAGGTTCTTGTGGTGATTTCCACTCCTTCTCTTTATCCACGGTTACATCTGTTTCCGTGTTTGGTGGTAGACTGGGAGGGGTTGGAACTTTTGGGAGATTCATTTTTGATCTTGGCTTTGGTTGTGGAAAAACTACTGAATACAGAACTTCATCCGGGCTACTTACAGGGCTTTTGACGCAAGGTGGTGGATCTGGTAAGGAGATGTATCTGCGTGGTACTGTTGGACATGGTCTATCTTGATTTGTATTGACTGGAGGAAGCTTTTTCACTTTAGGTCTGTCCTGTGGTTTGGTTTTAGGCAAGGGTGGCGGTAGTGGAGGGGCTTGTTGAGGAGGAGTGGATGATGCCTTTTGGACATTCTGGTGGGTGAGAACCCCTTTAATGATCTTGTGTATTGGCTGCCCAGGTTTTTTCAGTGTAGGTGGGCAAGGTCTTTCCTGATTCTTGTTTCCTTGAAGTTGCTTATTGATCTTAGTTTTGTCCCTGCCCTGGGTTTTGGGTTTTGGTAAAGGTGGTGGGGGTGGAATGGCTTGTGGAAGGGGTATGGATGGTGGCAGCAGCTCTTGAAGACTCTGCTGTGCGAGTGCCTCCTCAATGGCTTTGTGTATTTGCTGGCCATGTTTGCATTGTAATGCTGGGCGTGGTCGATCTTGATTCACACTGATTGGAGGAAGATTTTTTACCTTAGGCCTGTCCGGTGGTTTGCTTTTAGGCGAGGGGGGCTTGGAGGCCATCTCTTGCGGAAGAGCGGTGGCTTGTGCCAGCAGTTCTTGGACACTCTGGTGCATGATGGCCTCCTCAATGGCCCTCTTTATTTGCGCCCCCTGTTTTGACAAGAAAATGAACTGACCCTCCCCAGTGTGACAGCGACGACCTGCCTCAATCATAATTCCCCCCTGAAAAAAAACAATAAATATTGAATAAATAGAGCAAATGTATACACAAACATATACACACTACCGTTCAAACATTTGTGGTCAGTAAGAATTTTTTTTTTAAATGAATACTTTTATTCAGGAAGGACCTATTTAACTGATCAAAAGTAACAGTAAATACATTTGAACTGTTACAAAAATGTTCAGTTTCAAATAAATTCTGTTCTTCTGAACTTTCTATTATTTAAAAAATCCTTAAAAATGCTTCACTGTTTCCACAAAACAAGTTTTCAACACTGATACTACTACTACTACTACTAATAATAATAATAATAATAACACATGTTTCTTAAGCAGCAAATCTGCATATTAGAATGATTTCTGAAGGATCATGCGACACTGAAAACTAAAGTAATTGCTGCTGAAAATTCAGCTTTGCCATCACAGGAATACATTTTACATTTTAAAATATATTAAAATATTAGTAATATTTAGATTACTGTTTTACTCTATTTTTCAGCTAATTAGCATGCAGCTTTGGTCATCACAAGAGACAAAAACATTTAAAAAAATTAATTTATCCCAAACTTTAGAACTTTTATACTTTTGAACAGTATAGTGTATATATAGTTTTACATTAATTGGTTTATATGAGCAAACATGTTGAGTCAGAGAGTTGCATATTTTTTATTTCTCATGAAGCACCTTGACTTGGCCAAATCTCCTGAGGAGCCTGTAGGGCCAATGGTAGATGGCCTGTCCGGTCTTAAGGTCCAGCAGACAAATAGCCTCTTTCTCAGAAGACAGCAGGTATGACCCAGACATCCTGCACCTTTGAGATGCATCTGTGCTCTGCACTGTCACCTGGTACTGGCCTGCGGGGTGGAATTCATAAAAACATCAAAACGAAGTCTCTCTGGACAAACCCTCAATCGCTGAGATCAGACCTCTTGAATTTAAAATGAAGACAGAACAAAAGATATTTTACAGCGGTGGCCAAAAATTATGAAGCAGTGAAACTGATTACATGAATGGTTGGTCTAGAAACAATCTTGACTCTTGAATATTAGAATATTAAAAATGTAAATAAATGAATAAGGCTGTATACCAAATTTTCCCCAAAACATCTTCACATTTCTTGCATCATTATATACAAAAGGTTGAAAAGACGTTATTTTTTTCATCTGGCTAAACTACTTTTTACTACTTGCATAGTATACTACTTACTAAATAAATAAGCACAGTACATAGGCATGAAATATTGATCTGAACTGAGAAATTATTTATTTTCTTATTTATAGACTAACTAAAAAGTCTATTAACAATCAGCCTAGTAAATTGATCACGTCAACAATTATAAAGTACTTATTATGTTTAATCTGCAGTCCAAGTTTGGTTTTAGTTACATATTTACCACATACATATTAATATTTATATATGTATGAATTCTGAAGTCCTTCAACTCCTTCAAGTCTATATAGATTTTTTTTTCAGTTTATTACAAATAAAACTACTAACAACTGTTTAGGTACAGTGATGTAACTGTACTAAATGTACCAAGGGTCCTTAGTTCCTAAAACCTTGAATACTTTTATGCACACACACATTTATTGCCTCACAGCAGTACATCTGTGTGGCTCAAAAACACATTTCAGATAAGAACAAAATTATGTTTTCACACCGTGACCGGAATGATTTTAAATGGGAATTTCCCAAGTTACTTTGTGTTCCAAAGCATTACCGTTATCTGTGTTACAAATCAGCTTGATAATGAACGGTTTCTCTAAAACTCAACCTCTAATCATTTACTAAAAAAAGTAACTTAGCAAAAAAGCATCTGTTATTTAACACTACTGGGTGAGCATTGTAATACTAAGAATATTAAAAACTAAGTATGCGCTACCTAATATTTTTCTATGAGGAAGAAGATAAACCCTCAAACTACTTTCTTCTAAATAAGATTAAAATACAGAAGCTGAAAAGGCAAACCGTAAAATATGATGCAACACCAAAGATGTCTGTCTGTATGTAAAAAAAAGACAAACTTAAACTGAACACAAACTTGAATCTAAACACTATAAATTGAATCAATATGAAACAGTTATCTAAATTGAGAAACTAGCCTATTTATTTTCTTAATTGTAGACTGACTAAAAGCTTTCACTATATATATTGATATATGCCATTTTTTGTGAAGAATTTAATTAAATTGTTTTAATCGATTGACAGTCGACTGATTGTCAAATAATATGTTTCAGAGTGACCATTTTGTGCTCTTATTCTTTTAGATCTATGTAGATAAAGGACCAAAAACATGTCTGACTTCAATAAAAACACTGAGTAATGGTGGAAATGTACATCTGCACCATTAAGACACACCGTCTTGCTCAACTGCAACAAACTGTTTGGTAACACCTAGTTTAGCAGCAGATAATCGTTACTGTAGTTCTGGATCAGCTATGCTGGTAGACAAGTGTATTTCAGAGCCCATTCTCACCTGCTCCCCAGGTGGAGTAGAGTTCATTGACAGCCGGTGTCGTGTATTTATCTTTCTTGGTATCTTCGGTTCTTTGTGTCTTCTAAAAATGTAAGACAGTTGATAATAAGCATACATTAGTAATTCCTCTTTTTTATCATATCATTCTTTGCAAAAAAAAAAAAAAAACTTATAACAATGGCAAACAATCATCTACCATCAGGGGCTAACAAGAAATTCTAACCGGCCAAATCTTAACCAGGACTTTTTCTCCAAAACAAAGCATTTCTAGTGACCCTCGTTGTTATCATATCATTCTTTGCAAAAAAAAAAAAAAAAGTCTATGAACACTCTTGTGCAATCATAGACTCGAAGGTGTGGTTATCAACACTTCCTTTGTGACAGGTTAGCAGTTGTGTGAAGCTGTACCTCAAGTTCATCATAAATATGTTGACTTTAGTTACTTTAGTAGCGGGAAAATGTCCTTCATTATGACTTGTTTTATGTTATGAGAAAGATGCAACTCATATTATTCAATAAACTTGTTTCACCAAACCTTTGTCTTTTGCTTTCTGCTCTTCCTTGGCAGATTGAATATGAGACAACATGTAGTGTTAACTAGTTTATGGTATCAGACAAATTGCTGTTGACTGGTTTTGGATATCAGAATGGATTAAAATGGACTGATGGGAGTCTGGATCCAACATCTTGGCAGAATTTAACAGGGACAATGTTTTCTTTTTTTCCATCTTCCATGTTCCTGAATCAACATTCTTGTTCTTACCTGGCTTATTTTATTATTTTTTTTTGTTAATTTCATTTTGACTTTGACACATGTAGCTCATATGGTAGAAGAAAGTCCTAGCAATGCCAAGGTCATGGCTCTGATTCCCAAGGAATGCATGAATTGATTAAATGTCTTCCTTGAATGCAATGTAAGCTGATTCAAATAAAAGTCTGCCAAATATGGGTTTGTCCATATCCATAATCCACCTTTGGATTGCTTAGTTGGGGTTTAAAATAGACTTAATAATCAGTAATATTAATGATTTGATTGCACTTACACTACAGGGTGAGAACAAAACTCAAAACTGAATAAATCTGAATGATGACACTATTGTCTTCTGTAGAGCTGCTTTATAGCTTAATCAAACTGAATTAAAGAAATTTGCAACACTGATACCGAATTGAATCAACATTGAACTGATTCGATCTGAATAAGGACACTGCTGTCTTCTGTAGAGCTGCTTATAGTTGAATTAAACTTGTTGAATTTTACACTTATAGATCTGAACCAACACTGAACTGATTCGAGCTGAATAATGACACTATTGTCTTTGTAAAGCTGCTTAGCAGCAGAATTTGAATTTGTCTCATATTTGATGAAGTTTGCATCGATTCTGTTATTTCCCTGTTTATCACTGTGAAGCTGTATTGTATAAAGTGCACTGTAGATAAAGACTTGACTTGTTTTGACAGGACATCACCCAACCTCCATACCTGAAATGCTAGCTGGCACAGAACAGTTATCCAGTCCTCCTGGGCGGGAGCAGCGATGGTGTAGGTGCATGAGGTGGTGTTTAAAAAGAAGGCAGAGCACTCTGTGGGACAGCTTTCTCCTGGGGCTGGAGTGATGCTCAGACAGTCTGTCAGGCGGATCACCCGTTTGTCCGTCTTCCTGAGCCCTGAAGGCCTCGCAATGGCGGACCCTATCAGTCCCCCTCTATCACGCATGTCATACAGCTCCATCCGGCCGATACCTGCAGGGCTGGGCTCGAACAGAATCAGCCAGGATTTCCGCCATATCTTCTGCAGGAACAAGGAGAGATGTTAGTTATAATTGAGGCTACGACAGAGTAAAGAAAATGAATTATTTCGGCGCATAACTCGGAAGGGTTTAACATCAAACTCTCTGGTTCAGTACTCCTCCATTGGGACCGGTTAGATATTTGGGAGAACATGCCAGAGGGAGCAGAAGTTCTGAAACGGTTCTTCGTTTTATCTCCCATACATGATTCATGGCCGTTAAACGCTACCATGAAGATGGAAGCACCCCAGGTGGTTAACCAGCTGCCGTTTCCCTTCTATATTAATAATGTACAGTTGAAGATTTCTGACCACCTATAATTCCCAAGGCTTGTTGTAAATAATTAAAGAGATGTTTTAATGCTGTTATAACTGTGATTATCAATGGTATATGTCCCACCTTTTGCCTACCTAAATATCATTACTTCATCCTTAATAAATTGTAAACATTACAGGGATAGTTCATATGAAAATTCTGTCAGCCTCATGTCGTTCTAAACCTGTATGACTTTTTTCTTCTGCGGAACACAAATGTTACTTTGAAGAACGCTGGTAGCCAAACAACACTGGAGCTCATTGGCTTCCATTGCATGGGCCAAAAAAAAAAAAAAACATATCTTAAAATATCTTTATCTTAAATATTTTTATCTTATCTTAAAAAAAGTCATGCAGGTTTTGAACGACATGAAGGGAAGAGAAATGTAAGAATTTGCCTCACTTGGTGAACTTTAATCTTTACATCTCAAATAAATTTTATTCTAATATCCTACAAATATATGGATGCATTTGTCTGACATTTTCATTAACTGACTTTTATTATTATTTAAGTTGATCGCATGACCTGATCTGGCTAATAAACTCAGCTAGTGAAGCAGGAAACAGTATAAAATATACTATTAATATAAGCAATATAAAAAGCATAAGAACTAGCACATCAAATAGTAGTACTAGTACTAGAATTAAATAATATAACAAATAAAAAATACACAAAAATGCACTCTTGAATTGTGTAAAATGTGTTTTTCAGTATTTCAGTTTTCAGTAAACAACCTCACCTTCCCAAACTTGACCCCCTGCAAAAAGAGCGGACCCTCTTTAGAGATTACATCCATTGTGCTTGTTTGCCTCGAAGTGCTCCAGTTCCTCTATTTTCTACAGAAGGTGACAAAAGAGAGAGAGAGAGACTGTGTATGATGCTAAACTTGATATTAAGCAAGCGCTTCCGTGAGATTAAGGGGCCACGTCATTCACCAGCAAGCGGCTAAAAATGGTCCCCCCTCATTTCCTCCAACGTTGAAAACTTTACCTTGACGTGTTCCTTTATTAACAATCACCCAAGCTTGGTTGTAAACAGGAAATAGCAGAGATGTAACAAGAGATACAATGTCAGAGAAGAATTTTATTGCAGTTTGCATCATAAAATAAAGAGGGCGCATAAGCGGACCATTTATTTACACTGGATGTGTAGCAAAAAAAAAAACAATTAACTGGCAAAAACATGCCTGAGTGGGTTTCAGACAAATACTGTAACAATTCAGCTGTTACATTAATACATGACAATGTCATTATGAAGCAAAACCTACTGAAAATTCTAGGAAATCCTAACTTTAACATTTTTTCTTACACAAAGCTTTTTGACTGCATTTTGCAACAAACAAGAAATAGTTTCACTGAAATTAATAAACAAATGTACAGTTCCAAGAATAATACATTTTGTACAAAATGACGCAAGACACGACACAGGAGCCTCTCTCAAGGAAAGATCTGATGGCAAAGTAGCAAACAGCATTAAAAATCCATGGAGCTGTTGGCCAGATAGTCCTTGCGGCCAATGTTGGTGACCTGTTTTGTCTGCATGGCCTCCAGTTTGGGACAGTCTGTGATCCTGTGGCCCAAACCACCACAAAACGTACAGCCTCTCTCTCCTAGGATGGAAAAATAAAAAGGTAAATATCTTATACTATACTATGTTGCAATAATTTTGGGCATGTGCTCAACTGGCTACTTAAGCTTGTTTCAACAATAAGTACATAATTTGTACCTCCAATATCCAGCATCGTCTCGTCTCCCGTTTGGAGAACCTGCAGCACAGGAGGAACCTTCTGCTTGGCTTCAACCAACAAAGCTTTCAGATCCATTAGTACAGACTCATCTATAAAAAAAGGATTTTGATGCTCAATTCTCAAATCTATACAGTATATTCTCTGAAAAAATAAACCATTGTGTGTGGTAATTTAATCTCGGAAGAAAGTACAATAAGATGACAAGAAATGAAAATGGAAAGACAAACACCAAAGATAAATCTATACATAAAAAAAAAAAAAAAAAACTTACCACATCCTTTGTTGATAAATGTTGTGGCAACTCCAGTCTTTCCAGATCGACCTGTTCTGCCTATTCTGTGGACTGTGAAATAAACATTACATACATTTCAAACATCTGGCATCTGCAGTTATATATATGCAGGAGTTTTTCTTAGAACTAACTTCACTTTTCGGAACCATTTTTGCAATGACACTTAACAAGTTGGTTTAGTGGTTGTATAAACTTCTGTCAAATGTTTTCCCTAAAAGAAGTGCTTGTACGATCATTGCTCAAAATAAACGCCAATTTCTTTTTAAAAGTTCGATACTTTTTGAACTGTCCAGCAGTTATTTCTATCTAATTAATTACATGATGTGCCAATTACTTCATCTAATTTAATTAATAATTAATCATAAATCACATCAATTTGATTTGAGAAATTAGTGTTAAATCCACAGCCCTAACTGTGAATTCTATTGTAATATAATTTAAAATGTAATTTATTCCTGTGATGGCAAATCTGAATTTTCAGCATCATTACTCCAGTCTTCAGTGTCTCATGATCCTTCAGAAATCATTGTAATTTGCTGCTCAAGTAACATTTCCTCCCATAAATGCTGAAAACAGTTGTGTTCCTTAATATTTTTGATGAATAGAAGGCTCAGAACAACAGCATTTATTTGAAACAGAACTCTTTTGTAGCATTATAAAGGCACTTTTTTGTGTCCTGCTGAATGAAAGTAAATAAATACATAAATCTTACTGACCTCAAACATTTGAACGGTAGTGTATACAAACCAATAAGCTTTAACAATAAACCAATAATGCCAAAAAACAATCATCTGAAAACTTTACCATAGTTCTCAATCTCCTCTGGCATGTCATAATTCACAACATGCTGGATGGCAGGAAAATCCAAACCCTTCGAAGCAACATCAGTAGCCACTAAAACATCTTTCTTTTCCTCTTTGAACGCCTCAATGGCTTTCGTTCTCTCCTCCTGGTCTGAAAAGCACATATACAGTTTATTAAGGAGCGTGTCGTTGAACTGTATGTCCTGTTTACCTTTGTGCTAAACAATCACATTCATAACTATTATATATTTAAGGTAACACAAACAGCAGTTGTTAGTGCATGATCACGGTCAAGTGAAGCCATATACACTTTTGCTGCTTTGAGATTAAGCAAGATCGAATCTTCTGACATAGTTTGAACACTTGTTTAACACCCTCATCACACAGTGCTATAATAGGAGCCAGACCACAGCAGAAGCTGACACCCGGTGGAGAGCACATGAAGCTGCGGGAAACGGCACGCATAAAGCTGATTGATGGTGTCTGTGCTACAAGCAGATTGAGATGGATGATGTCATACCTTTTCCTCCGTGAATAGCCACCGCCTCAACACCTTTCAGCAGAAGATACTCGTGTATGGCATCTACATCTGCTTTCTTCTCAGCAAATATTAATACCTAAAAAACAATATAGGAAGTATGATTGTTAGAAGAGATTATGTAGGGATCTCAGATGTGGTTTAAGAAGAGCAAGAAGCTACGTACTGGCGGCGGGGTCTTCTGGAGACACTCCAGGAGATAAACCATTTTGGCCTCCTCTTTGACATATTCCACTTCCTAAAAGTGACAGGATGTGTGTGTGTATATATATATATATATATAAAGTAAAACGTTCTGTTCTGAATTACTAATATACACTAGAACTGCTCGATTCTGGATAAATTGAGAATCGCGATTTTTTTTGTTTTTGTTTCAAACAGAGACCGCAATTCTCCCATGATTTTGAACTAAGCAAAATAACATGCAATTTACTAGAGGCTGTGACAAAATATTAATTGCCTCATTCTATTCAAAAATGTTTCATTAATTTGAATGAATTATTTTTGGTTCGAATTAACGATTTAATGACAAACTCATAAATACTTCATTTGTTCCATTACTGAATGAATCGGCGTTTTTGAACGAATCTCTTGAATGAATGATTCAATGACAAATAATTTTTTAACAGTCACTTGTCGTCACCTAGTGGCGAAACATTGTAATCAACAAACGTTATTTGAAGTGAAAATTCGTATCAAAAGATGATTTGCTCCATTTTTATCTGAATTATAAAATGTTATCCCAGTACTTCTGTGATAATATGAATGATTGTAAGACACAAATTATACTGTGTGGCTGAAACGACTGTTTGTGAAGCTGTTTCATACCTAAACATGATAACTGGTCTCTATGTGTCAGCGGCAGCACGAAAACACATATTTGAATGTTCCAATATGACTTTGTCAAAGGTTTAATAGACACAGACAAATCATTGTCATATAAAAATAAGATTGCGTGGGTGTTTGAATCGAGATCGCGATCTTTTTAATCGATTAATCGTGCAGCTCTAGTATATACACTTGTTCAAAAGTTTGGGGTTGGTTAAGATTATTTGTGTTTTTGAAAGAGTCTCTCATGCTCAACAAGGCTGCATTTATTTGATCACAAACACAGTCAAAACTGTAATACTGTGAAATATTATTACTATTTAAAATAAACGTTTTCTATTTTGTTATATTTTAAAATGTAATTGATTTTACTCCAGTCATCAGTGTCACATGATCCAGAAACATTCTAATATGCTGGTTTGGTGCTCAAAAACATTTCTTATTATTATCAATGTTGAAAACAGTTGTGCTGCTTAATATTTTTGTGGAAAAACCGGGATGAATTTTTTCAGGATTTTTATTTAATAGAAAGTTGAAAAGAACAGCACGTGTTTGAAATATAAATCTTTTGTAACATAATAAATGTCTTTACCACGGCATTTGATTTGAATTCGAATTAATGCATCTTTGCTGAATAAAATGTATTTCCTCAAAAAAAAAATCTTACTGACCCCAAACTTTTAAAACAGTAGTGTGTTTCACAACACTCAAAAAAAAAAAAAAAAAAATCGACCTTGGCAAAGCTCACAAACCAACTAAAAGGATCGAAAGGAACATGAGGAAAGAATAAAGCTGGGCCTCGCATGAATCTTAATGTCTTACCTGGATGACGTCCAAACTTGCAGCTCCAGCTCTGCCCACATTAATGGTGATGGGTTTTACTAAAGCACTTTTGGCAAAGTTCTGGATCTTCTTGGGCATAGTGGCACTGAAAAGCAACGTTTGTCTCTGACCCTAAAGCAAATCATAATAATGAGCAAAAAAAGCACTCTGGTTATTAAAAAAAACAAACATTCATTACCTCTAAAACAGTATTATTCTAGTTCTAAAACCACTACATATTCAAGAAAACACTGAAAAAGGGAGGGGAACATTTTACTATATTTACTGACTAACTGCTATATTATTGGATAACCTAAACAGTACCAGGAGAATGAGATTTGCACAAAAGTACCTTAAAGTAAGAGAAGATGGTCCTGATGTCCTCCTCAAAACCCATGTCAATCATCCTATCAGCCTCGTCCAGAGCCAGATAGCGGCAGATATCCAGACTCACCATCTTCTTGTTCAGCAGGTCCATCAGTCTGCCTGGAGTGGCCACCATCATGTGCACCCCGCTACAATCACACAATCATTCGCAAGTTTATAAGGGATTTCTAAAGCAACCAGCATCCAAATAGCCAGTATGATGTCCCAATCTTTTTGACCATTTCCTTTTTAAACGTCATGAGGTGTACATTTAAACTCTTTAAACAATGTGACTCACTTTTTTACCACCTCCATCTGTTCTTTGACAGACATGCCCCCAATACACAGAGCACAGCGCAACTGCGGAGCCCCTTCATCCTCTAGGAGTTTACAGTAGTGTTCAATGATACTATGTGTCTGTCTCGCCAGCTCCCTCTACAGATGGAGAGAAAGACACGCAATAAATAAATGACAATACTGTTGCTGTCTGGTGCCTGTACTGTCTGCCTCTTAACTTATGATTTGTATGATGAAATATTTTTGTTACATATAGGTAATCGGCTTCTCATTTTTCAGGCAGATGACACAGGATGTGCCAGAGACAGAGTGGGCTTACAGAAGGACAGATGATGAGGCCGTAGGGTCCCTCTCTCTTACAGAAGGGTAGCCGTTTCTCCTGCTCCAGACAAAACATAATGATGGGCAGCGTGAAAACCAGGGTTTTCCCTGAGCCGGTAAAGGCAATGCCAATCATGTCCCTGCCAGAGAGACTAAAACAAACAAACTAATTTTAATAACTACAAATTTTATATATATATATATATACGTATGACCTCCTGATAGTGCATGATAATGGCTAAATATTGCCTCAAGCCCACATGCAACTCACACGGTTGGTATTCCCTGAATCTGAATGGGTGTCGGGCGAACGATTCCTTTTTTCTTCAGTCCTTTCAGGATGGCTGCAAAGACCATTAAAGTTGAGAGCGGGCCATTAGCGTGAAGCTGCGAGTGAGGTGCTGCATGTAAAAATAGGTAAGATGAATCTTACCCTGAGGAAACTTCATCTCTCTGAAGCTCTTAATGGGTGGTGGAATGCCTTCACCTTCAACAAGAATATGGTACTTCTTCCGTACACGTTCGTGCCGCGCTGCCGGCATGCCAAGAATGTAACGAGGCACATTCCAGCTGAAGAGAAAATCGGAAGTTAATTGCTGTTGTCATTATTTGCAAAAAAAAAGATCTGACAAATGAATGGAGAGTTAAAGGCAGCTCACCTTGTTTTTATTGGGTCTTCATAAGTGATACCTTTGGCCATTTCCTTCACAGACATTAGAGCTGATAAAGATATTAAAAGATGCATTTTTATGATGATAAATACTTCTAACCAATAAATGAATTAATCTGGTAAATCATTCTGTTTTCGCTTACCTCTGCCTTCAGCCACACTCTCCAGAATCTTTTCTTCCTCTTTCAACTGTTTCTCCTTGGCAGACTCCTTTCGAGCTGCAATTATTAATATAAGATTTGAGAATAAATAACAAATGAACAAAAAAACCCATATTGAAACTACTTAAGAATTATCTTTGTATTTACAAAACAAAACAACAAAAAACTATTAGTAGAATTTTTCTTATTTGATTAGTAGCTTAGAATCTTTAATACTTTAATCACGTACATCAAAAAATACTTTGTTGTTGATTTCTAAAAAATACTAGATCTTTATGTACTTCTATGTTTGAATTTCATTTTGACTCCTTGATTTTCACACAAAGGTTGGACAAACTAAAACATTTTAATAATGTGATAAACATTTCTAAAGAGAACTCACTAAAAATACTAAATTTACAAATATTAAAAACTGAATATCCCAACAGAAAGATTGAAATGACTCCGAGACAATCATTACTGTCCAAATTCTATTTGTCGAGTGGTTCTCAATCAAGTGGACTTAAAGGCAGGGTATGTGATTTTTCAAAAACACTTTAGAAAACTGATTCGGGCCGAATAGCAAAACAAACTTGTAGCCAATCAGCAATAAGGGGCGTGTCTTTTTGGTGATTTCAAATATCAACATTGGCTACCAGAAATCGCTTACTCTGCCTTTAACAAACGTACAAGGTGGCTGCAACATGACTTAATTACTTATTAAATTATTAATTAAATGCTAAAAAAAATCAATCAAGATGTGAATTGAAATCATATGTCTTTCTCCCCGCAAAAACGATTTTTTGTTGTTGTTTAAGTTTATTGAAACTTCTAGAATCATAAAATGAATTGTGGTTGCTTAATTTTCCTATATTGACACTCTGATTGAGACCCACTGCATTAGACCGTAAATAAGAAATGAAGCACAGGGGAGGGTGTAAAGACCTTCAGCTTTCTCTTGTTTTGGTGATTTCAAATATCAACATTGGCTACCAGAAATCGCTTACTCTGCCTTTAACAAACGTACAAGGTGGCTGCAACATGACTTAATTACTTATTAAAATTATTAATTAAATGCTAAAAAAAATCAATCAAGATGTGAATTGAAATCATATCTTTCTCCCCGCAAAAACGATTTTTTGTTGTTGTTTAAGTTTATTGAAACTTCTAGAATCATAAAATGAATTGTGGTTGCTTAATTTTCCTATATTGACACTCTGATTGAGACCCACTGCATTAGACCGTAAATAAGAAATGAAGCACAGGGGAGGGTGTAAAGACCTTCAGCTTTCTCCTTGAGGTGTTGGTGCTGGTCCAGCAGACTGACATTGGATCGGGGACCCAGACCCTCATCCTCATCTTTTTGCTCTCCACCACTATCTTTCTGTTCCTCCACTGCGAGCCCTTTCCCACGAAAACGCTTCACCTTCTGGAGCTTAGAGTCACATCAAATAAACACAGGCAATTAGGATGCTGGGACATATAACAGCAAAAGCATGAAATATCGCTGTTGCTTACCATCTGCTGTTTTCTGATCTTAACAGGAACATACGGCACATAGTCATCATCTTCTGAGCCTTCTGATCCAGACTTCTCTGAATAGTTTCTCTAACAATTACATAAAAGCCACAAAGTGTTACATATAATACAAACTGCAAACATGTCATACAGCATCACATGAAGTTATACAGCAGTTCAGAACCACATATTCTCTTCTTACAGTTTTATATTAATTACACTAAGTCAATTTATTTTCGCCACATTTTAATTCGCTATATAAAACGCTAAAACGTCATTATACATCAGATAACCTGTCGAGATATAATTAATCGCACGTTTTATACAGTGAATGGGGTTAAATCTGTTGCTCGAATCTATTTAACGTTACTTATCAAGGTGCGTTTATTATACATATTAGTAAAACTCACCTTTTTGGATCGGTTTTCCGTTTCCATGATGCTCGATGTTACAAGCTTTAAAGTCCGCGTGAACCGGAAGTTGCGATATTTAGTACAATAATATCAGATAAATGTTACATTACACCCAAACAAGCATTGTTTATACACTAGCTACCATGTTACGGTGCTAATGATCAACGGAAGCGTGACGTACAGCTTACGTACACTACGGTGGCCCAAAAGGGACTAACCAATGTATTTCGGAAAAAAACCCGTTCACCTAAAAATGGACATTTTTCACCATAATGTTGTTGCAAACCTGTATGACTTTCTGTGAGATAAACTAGGAGATGCAAGAAAGAATGTGCTCAATAGTATCAATGTGCCTCAGTCACTATTCATTTGCATTGAGAGAAAAAAAAGAAATGAAAGTGAATAGTGAATCATTCTCAAAGAAATTGTAACATCTCAAGTCACACGGTTTTACGAGGGTAAGTATTCACTCACGAAGGTAAGTAAATAATGACAGGTTAAAAAAATAATAATTATTTAACCGCAAAAACGAAATCTTGTTCTAATTTCTCATTCCCATTTATGTGGTTTCTTATATTACCACATTTGCATGGTACCAAAATATAAATTTAGAAAGCAAACACAACACGTTTCTTTTCTCAAAACTGTCACGTTTTAATCTTTCTGCATGAAAGATTTTCACAGTATCAAAAGTGAATAATAATAATAAAAAACAACAAAATAAAACAGAAAGCCAACATACACTTGGCCATTAATGGTATAGTATAAATCTACATTCCAAATGTTTAAGATAATGTCTTCTAGTTTAATATCACCTGGATAGAGTCAAAGATGTCGGAAAAATATGAAAACAAAAACTCAAAACAGATTTCTCAAAGAGATCTCAATCCTTCAAAGGAGATTTAGTTTATCATAAACCCAGAGACCCTAATTAATAATAATAAAAAAAAAGAAGTCATATCTGTATTTGGGATTTTTACCAGAAGGGGCTCAGCTTCAGGGATAAATGAGTAAAAAACAGTATGACGCAGACATACAAAGCTATGGAAAGGGCCACCAGATGTTACAAGCGCCGTACCACTGAAGGGAATCTTAAAGCCCCTTTAAATCATAAAATGCCATTGCAAATGTAACAAATTAAAACAGGTCTGAACTTGTTACGCACCAGTGGACTGAAACTATACCAGCAGAACTGCTGCAAGTGTCTGGGATGTATAAATTCAGGTCTGATATCATCATGCAGCCAAAACAAGGGTGCACTGCTGCAGAACCAACTACAAACTGAAACTCACAACAGCATTGAGACCGTGGTCACAGCACAGAACTATATCCAAACCACCACATGGGAGGATCAGCAGGGACACTACCATAAGATTTCGGTCAGGAAATTTTGCCAACAGTCAGTTTGGAACAGCATTCCATACAGAGTTGAAGGACAAGGGAGAGATCTGTAGTTGCCTATACTTGTCAGTTTTTACGCATCATGCAAAGGAAACAGCTCATTTGCTCAACCTTAGATTTCATGTATAAAAGTGACACAGTCGACAGATACAGGTCTTTAAAATCAGTTTCTTTTTAGTGTTGATTCCTTTTTTCTTTTCTCGAAAATGTCCGAAGTAATAAGACAAAACAGTTTCACACATCATACATTGTAAGCATAGGTACGGATGTTCTCATTGTTCTAAAAGACAACAAAGTCCATGTGCACGGTTCATTTTTGTGCATATAAACTGTCACAGCTGCACTTGGCCTCACAAATTCGACTGTGAAATGACACGGGTGTAGTATAATCTATCCAGATCTTTGTATCTCACATGGACAGTTCTACAAACTAAAACACATCAGTGAACACAACCGTCTTTGCTGCCTTTTTACCTCCATTATGACAGTCAGACATGATACAGCAATTCGAATTTTGTATTATCAAAAAAAAAACACATTTTTCGTATCTATTCTAAGACTACAGTATATTTGCAGGGTGAGTGGCGTCTGCAAAAATGCATGATGGTGCAACCGTAGAAGTACCTTTTAAAACACACGAACAGCTGAAAAAAGCGTGACGGGCCAAACCGCACCATTGTTGTGAATTTAAAACATTTTTATTGTAAAACAACTGTGTACATACGACATATAAAGCATGTAGATGCACTGGATCAGTACCCGAATGTGTTTTAGCGATAACAGGATGCAAGTTCTCGGACTGAGTTCAGGATGCATTGTGATCCCCCGTGAACAATAGGTCAAATGAAAACGTGTTTGATGACTGGTGGTCAAATCAAGGTCCCGTGGCATAGAGGCAGAAAGGGCTGTGAGAGGGAGAAACCTTAGGCCCATCAGGTGTTAAGTACAGTAACCAAAGGCCAAACTGGTTTTTAGTACAGTCTTGCTGGGAGGGGAGGGGAGGGGGTCTGTTTACCATCACCCATCTGTTACTGAGCTGCATTTGAGGGCATCTTTTTGAGGCTGAAGTTGGACCAGTTCACAGCCACCTTCTGTCGGGTTTGTTTAGCAGAGTCAAGGCAAAACCTAAAAAAATTGAGAGATTAAAAAAAAAAAAGGTTAAGCAACGAATTAGATTTTTTACATTTCTACGACATTCTTGTTCCAAGAATGACCTGTAATGTGATAAAAGGACAATTAATATCTCTTCCATGTAAATCTAAGATATTCTTCTAGCGATGAGCGCCAGGAGGTTGTATCTTCTGTATCTTCATCACTTGGTTTCTATATCTGCACTTGGTAAGCCCCACTGACAGTAGCTGCGCTTCCATTACCCTTCAAATTGCGCAAATCGAAATTGCGAATTGAAAATACACCCAATGGAAACAAATCAAATTCGCAAGCATCTGTTACTGAGCTGCATTTGAGGGCATCTTTTTGAGGCTGAAGTTGGACCAGTTCACAGCCACCTTCTGTCGGGTTTGTTTAGCAGAGTCAAGGCAAAACCTAAAAAAATTGAGAGATTAAAAAAAAAAAGGTTAAGCAACGAATTAGATTTTTTACATTTCTACGACATTCTTGTTCCAAGAATGACCTGTAATGTGACAAAAGGACAATTAATATCTCTTCCATGTAAATCTAAGATATTCTTCTAGCGATGAGCGCCAGGAGGTTGTATCTTCTGTATCTTCATCACTTGGTTTCTATATCTGCACTTGGTAAGCCCCACTGACAGTAGCTGCGCTTCCATTACCCTTCAAATTGCGCAAATCGAAATTGCGAATTGAAAATACACCCAATGGAAACAAATCAAATTCGCAAGAAGTCCCATATATTGCAAAAAAGTTTTTACACTCTCATGAGGTGGTTTTTCAGGCAATTCGAAAAAGGAATATTTAGCCTAACTGCAATAGAAACCGTTTTTTCGCATTTACAGGTCTCCTGGTGTACGTAAAAGTCACATGATCATTCTTTAATGTACTATAACCTCCAAGAAACACCTCATACATGGCCTCTCTCAAGTATAAGGGGCCTACCAACATCCGTCGCCGTGTCTTATCAGGAGAAGAAAAAAAGTTACATTTTAGTCACATAACACTGATTAATGGAAATGCCGTCATTTTGCAATAGTTTTTTTTAATCGACATTTATAAAATATTGCAAAAGTTTTGCGCAAATCTGTAATGGTATCGCAGCTAGTGAAATCTCACTAGAACAAAATCGTATACTTATTAAAATAATACTGATATTTATTAAAAAAGTAACTCTATTGTAACAATAATAATAATTATGATAGTAATGTTTGTCAAATGCCACTAATTAACAGAGCGGTTTGTTTTGGACTTTACCTCTTGAAATATTCAACCTCACGATCAATCTCGTCCATTTTCGTAGGGTCGACGTCTTTGGGAAGGAACACATCATCTATCAGGGAGAAAGGGGGAAAAAAGGGATGAAGAGCTGTAAATTGGTCTGATGCAACAGACCTACAAGATCAGACCAACTTGATATTGCCCAAAGTTCACTTACCGATTGCGTTATTCGATTTTTCCGTCTTGTTTTTGTTCTTATTTTTAGTCTTTCCCTTCGGTTGCTGTGCTTGCTGCTGTGAACTGGAAGTGTTGGAGTTGGTTTTAGTGTCTACGTCATGCTCCGACCTGTTTCCCCGTGCCTCCAAGAGGTCGTTCTTCCCCCTCTGCGTGTTAGACCCTGTATTATGGTGACCGTTTGAGGCTCCATTGGATGACTGCTTGCAAGCTTTGACCTCTTCTGCTCTCTTATTTCCTGTTTTCTGTGAGTCTGCCTGCTGCTGAGTCTGGTGGTTCTGTTTGGATCCACCTTTGGTGCTTTTATCTGAATCAGCTGCCCTGGTTTCCTGCGCTTTGTGCGTCTCAGTTTTTGCCGTTTTTATACTGGTCACCTGCTCCTGAGTCGCCTGCTCCTGGTGCCTCTGATTCTGCTGTTTCTTACCCTTTTTTGTCTTGGATCCGGCTCCAGTTGTGGGCTTGGTTTCAAGGGCCGCATCGTTGGGCTTGGCCGCAGATGCGGTGCCAGGCTGGATGGACTCTGAACCCGTGGCTGGGCTTCGTTCTTGTGACTGCACACGGATGAGCTTGGAAAGACTTGGCGTGGAGTGGAGCCTCTGGATGTCTTTGGCTGCAGTGGTGGTGTCCTCCCAACCGTTTACTATATCCAGGTCTCTCTTGAAGTTCCTCAGTGAGAGAGGCGCCAGATCCAAGTCTATCTGCTGCAAATCAGAAGATCCATTGAGGTGAGACAGCAGATGGTTTCCTTCCAGTGTCGCTGCCTTTTTCGGGAAGTCGTTGACGTCCAGGTTGAGGTCGTACATGCTGAAGGAGGCACGGATGGAGTCTTTTATGGTGTTTTTGATCTCCTCCAGACGGCTGGTCAGGAAACTGTTAACTCGCTCCAGCTCCAGCTGAGGCCATTCCAACAGTCTGTTCGCTTCCCCGTCCGGAGTTGAATCTTCTACGGGGTCGGGGGGAGATGCCGAGCGGGGTTCGCTGCTGGCTGCCTCAACACTGCCCTGAAGAGCCCTCTCCTTCTCCTGATCAAGATTGTTGAGAAATCAGTCACAATCATATTTTTTTTGAAAGTTGGAAGAGTAAATGCAGCATTTGCATAAAGAACGCAAAAGGCAAGTTGGCTTCAAAATAAACTATTTCTGGAAATCAAAGGCAGCAGAGGTTCAAAAAGCTAAAATATCGAAACAGAAGCCTGGTAGAAATACTTACAACAGTAAAAGAAATTCAAAATAATATTTTAAGCACACTATTCTTTTTTTTTTTTAGTCTCTTACGCTAACCCAGGCTATAAATATTACTACAATATTACAAAAAAACATTTTAATATATTTTAATATATTTCTGTAATTAATGATGATAAAGCTGAACTTTCAGCTGCCATTACTCTAGTCTCCATTGTCACCTGATCCTTTAGAAATCATTCCAATATGCTGATTTGGTGCTTATTTTATTTTTTCAGTTTTCTTATTTTTCCAGAATTCAGGATCTTTCACTTCCAATGTACCAACTGAACCAGAAATAATGGCAGTTGTAATTATCTCTTTTCCGGATATTTATACACGAAACTGAATTGGAAAACAAACACTGTGCCTTTTTCTTCTGTTTGTGCCGTGCCCGTTTTGCAGCCTTGGCGCTGTTGACAGGCTTGGGCTCTGTGCTGTTGATGAAGTCTAATAGTTCATCCACGTCTCGATGGTCTATGGCACTCGGTGCTGCCGGGTCTAGATCCTGCCTCTGAGGAAGTTCCTCTTTACGGCGGGTCAGCCTGGACCGAAGCTTCTCCCTGATCTCAGCATAGTTCCGACTGGTGGGGGCGGCCGGAGGCTGTACAGAGGAAAACAAATCATTTTAGTTATGGTAGACAGAGAACAAACATAATGTGTTAGTACAATGATTAAACATTAAAGATGGAGCATTAGGACAGGGTTTCTGCAGATTTAAATAGAAAGAATAGTAAGAATTTAAGGTATTTTTAAGACCAAGTAAAGCAAATTTAAGAAATAAATAGCAGGGAACACAATACACCAATATGTTTTCACAATGTAAATGTCTAGGGAGCACAACATTAGTTGTATTAGCAACATTTCAAAGTTTTAAAATACAATCTCCATTACTTTTTCATTCATTTCACAAAAATAGCTTAAGGTTTGAATACCTCTGCTTCCAACCAATAATGATTTATTTATTTTTACACTGCAAATTTTATTCAGCATGTATATTGTTTTCTAATACAAATGTATAAAGAATCTAAAAATCAAGATACATCAGAAACAAAATTACATAAGATTAGAAGTCTGGTTTGCTGGGAAATTCATTAAAAAGAAGTGAGTTTTTTTAAAAACGAACAAATCTTATTGACAGATATTTATTGTTGTTTTCAGCATAAACTCACCTAATTTTGTTCCATTTTTCAAAAAACAAGACTACACATCTTCATTTAGTATCTCAAGTAAATATCTTGATTTGAGGATGCTGAGATATTTGTATTGGTGGAAAACAAGACAAAAACACTGACGAAGATATTCATGTTTAGCAGAGCATGCAACATTTAATGCCATGACTTTGCAAGACTTTCTGCTCAGATTTAAGACCTTTTAAGTCTTTCATTTGTGGAATGGCGAACTGAGACCTTTTTAAGACCCACAAAAACCCTTTAAAAAACAAAACAAAAAAAGTACCGCATTGTGGCCAAAGAACTCGCAGTAACAACAGTCACAGTATTTCCCGTCCTTCTGATTGGTGGAGGAGGAAGCACAAGAGCTGCGCTCCGAGCTGCTGTCTTCATCATCTCCTTCATCAAGCTCACAGGGTGGAGCGTGACACAATGACCCGTTGGGCAACTTGTGCCCTTTACACGCCTGGTCCCTGCTCATACGAAACATCACAACTTACCACACAGAAATATTAAGCAATAAAAACAACCGATGCTCAGTGTACATCCACCGATGCTCACCTGCACGCCCCAGACGTTAGATGGCCAGCATTAGAGGAGGCTACAGAGCTGCCGTTACTGTGTCCGTTGCACGGGTGACTGCATCCTATGAGCGAGTTGCTGAGTTTGCCGTGTTGTGTGTTAACAGCGGGAATGTGGGAGTTCTTGCAGGCGCTGGGCTTGTGTAGGGCTACCGGACTGTCCGCCCCACTCGAGTGCTTGGTTGCGGGAGCGTGAATGTTTGGTACCAGTGGGGAGAAGGGAGCGTGCGAAGGCAGTCCCGAACTAGCGGAGTTGACGTGAACATGCTGACTGGAGTTTTGCTTGGGAGGCAGCAGCGAGGAATGCTGGGATGAGAGACCTGTTGGACTGTTGGGCGGCACTGACAGGTCTGCAGCTTGGTGGTGGTCATTTGGGTGGAACGCCTCACCTGTAAAAAAATTGCATGTTTTAATTCTTAGTTATTTAGTAGTTAAGCGATGTCTATTTAGTTTAAAGTTTGCACATACTGTATCCTGGCCAGACACAAGTGATAAATCATATCTCTTTCATGTTAATTTGAGTGACAGCAACAAGCAACGGGACATTTTATCGGTCGCTTGGTTTCTATATTTGCTGCGACCGGTGGTACTGCCCACTGAAACTTCATTGGTTCATAATCTCACTTTACATGACAGTTTATTATACATAAAAATTGTATGTGTTACAGCAAAATTTCCTTTTTAATGTAGTCTGACACTTACTTGTCACATTGTGTATGGTTAGGGCATTTTTTCTTATCTCTTTTAATTGGCTACAAAATTAAATGCACTGATGAAAACTATTTGTATTCTGTAATATTTTTTCCTATATTTTCCTAATGGTTAATTTTATGATTTGTTTATATACTACACTTTAAAAAAAAAAAATTATCACAGAATAAGGCAGAAAATATATTGTTTAGTTTCTATAGGCTACTGTAATAAATGCTATATCAGTTAGCACTGCATCACTCAGATACTTTATTTATTACCTGGAAATGACTTGAAAAACACACATAAACCGAGTTTGAATGAAACATACACTGCATGAGAGTGTTTAGCGCTCCGTAATGGTCACATCTCCAAATTTCAGATACGAATAAAACACCAGGTTATGCATAGACTTTTTTTTTAGTTAAATTTACGTTTGTATATATATTTTTTATATTATAAGACACCACCCGAGTCTTCTCCTACCATTTCGCTCAATTCCCATGTCTGCTACCTGCGCAGATATCAAAAGCGCAACTGGATTTTGCAACTGGTTGCCAGGTTGAGGTCACAAATGGGTTGAAATTTGTATGATGTATGGATTGTGTGAGTAGGATGCGTTTCATACAAGATCTGGCAACTGGACAACCTTGGGGTAATATATTCATGTGATCATTCATATAACGAGGTTTGGGCCACACAAATTACGGGAGTTATGCGGGAGAAATAACAAAACGGGAGGGGTGTGGGTGTGAAATACGGGAGACTCCCAGGAAATACGGGAGTGTTGACAGGTATAGTATGCATACATATTCTCCCACACCATCTCCTTTAGTCTTTCTACTGCGACACTGCGCTAAAATTAGTGCAAGCACTTCAACCCCTTAATCGATTATCTTCTATACCTAAACACAACGTCAATAGAAGCATTGCGATTTAAAGCAGCTTCTGATATCATATGTAAATATGTCTAAACAAAGTGGTAAATTACATTAGATAATGCATAAGGTATCATGAACCAACAATGAACCTTACATTAAGTAAAATTTACAGTGTTTTTTTTTTTTAAAGAAATGAGTACTTTTACTCAGCAAGAATGCATTCAATTGATCACATGTGTTACAAAAGACTTATTTAATAATAAGAAATGTTTCTTGAGCACGAAATGAGCATATTAGAATGATTTCTGTAGGATCATGTGACACTAAAGACTGAAGTAATGTCTGTAGAAAATTCAGCTTTGCATCACAGGAATAAATTACATTACATTTGTGTGAAAATAGAAAACAGTTATATTTAATTGCAATAATATTTCACCGTATTGTTGTTTTTACTGTAATTTTGATCAAATAAATGCAGCCTTGGTGAGCATAAGATAAATTTTTAAATTTAAAAACTCATACCAACCCCAAACTTTTGAACGATAGTGCATACCAATACATTTTCACATTTGCAGATCTTTTTTATGCTCAAACAGCAACATTACAGACTAAAGTTGAAAAAAATCTAAAAGCATAATAGGACCCCTTTAAATTGTATAAATAAAAATGAGTAAATGTGATAAATGCACATGAATTAAAAATAGTATATTTATAAATGAATATTAACCTAGATTAATAAATGCTGCAAAAATGCTGTTGTTCATTATTAGTTCATAATGCATCTAATGCATTAATAAAAAATTAAAACCTAACATATAGTGTTACCCTTATTTCATATCGCGGCCTGAATTGTGTTCTTACCTGGAGGAGTTGGTCGTCGACACATTGTCTTGAAGTGCTTGGGGTTGGTCTTACATAGATCAGTGGAGGCAGACAGTGTCCCAGGAGAAGCCGCATTGGAATTCTGGGATGCGGGATGACTGTAGGGACAGACTTTAGTCCCGAATGTTTTAGCAGCCTTCCCGGGAGCGTCATGAGAGGATCTCTTCTCATGGCAAGCTGGTCCCAACGTTCCGCCTATCAGGACAAGAAATAACAGTAATTGTACTAGTATTTGTACATCTGTTAAAGAAAACCACTCGGCAGAATACAAGAAAAGTTTGATCACTTAAACTACTTCAGTCTGTGTGCATTGAATTTATTTAATACACGAGTTTCACAATTTGAGTTGAATTACTGAAATAAATGAACTTTTCCACGACATTCTAATTTATTGAGATGCACCTGTATATCAACCCTGCAGGGTTTTATTTTGCCACAATACTGTACATTATCCCACTTATTACACAGCTAAAAACCAAATAAATAAATAAATGAGCATGACATATTGATTCGAGTTCATAATCCGAGAAGAAAGAAGAAATTATGGAGTGATGTGAAAGCTGAAACTAGCACTTATGTAGGAAATCGAATGCCTGAGACGGTCAATTCAGTGGTCATCATACAAAAATATCAGGCTGCATATCATGCTGCAACTGAACAACCAGAATCAAGTGTTCCAGAGCACCGTGTAGGTCTAATGAAATAAGAGAGACGTACTCTGTGAAAGCGTAGGTGTGCTGTGGTTGCATTGAGACCCTTCGTTAGAATGAGCTGAATTCCACAGGCCAGACAGTTTGCGCGCGGAGAGGAAGGAGCTGGGGTCCCAATCCACTGAGCTATGCTCTGGATAACCGTTCCCACAGCTCTGAGACTTACACAAGGACGAGTGGGACAGTGGCACCTGGATAACAACACATTCATCTTTTAGACAAATGACAGAAAACACCTCAAAATGCATGTCTACAGAAACAGTTAGGGATCTACAGGGTGCATGGAAAATTGTGCTATCAGATTTTTTTTTTGGTCTTTTTTGTGTGTTGTGTACACAGGATTGACTTCAATCACATACTAAGCTTTCTGTTCTAAAGAAGAGGACAGTTTTGGTCACAATTGTGGCACGGTGTTCTTCATCCAATAAAAGAATGGAAGCAAACTTAACATCAGCAAACCTGAATGAACATTGTTCAGTCAGCTAGTGCAATCTTCCAATAAAAATAAGCCCCAAAAATGGATCACTTGATACAGTATCAACATACAACTTACAACTAAAAATGACTTGAACGCACTTAATATATGAACGTCATTGCATTAGATAATATTAAAATGCTTAATTAACTAAAATACATATATATTTTTTTGTATTTTCAATAATTTTTATTTTATATTTATAATTTTTTTTTACACATGTAATTTTATTAAAATCTATTTAATTTCAAGGAAGACAGCATAAGAAAATGATTTACAAAAAAGAATGCTAGGTATAAAATGATGTATTTGGAAACAATTGCATGTGCAAATTGCAAATGCAAACAATTGCATATCTTAAGATTTTTTTAACCCTTAAAAAATGGTGTAGAAACAATTTTCACAATTACAAGTAGTAAATTTAGTCAATTTCACAATAACAAAAAAATGTGAAGCAACACACTGAATTAAATGTGATATTTTTAAGAAAAACTGAAATGTATTTTCTTGTAATACGCACTCCAATATTTTTGTTTTATATACAACTTCGAAAAACATTTTTACAATGTATGGTTTTTGAACACCAGTACGAACTGCGATATTGGTTGGTTAAAAGTCACAAATGACCAAGAATGGTTTAGAAAAGCTAAGTCAGTTTTAAGAAAAGTTTTAGCATGATTCGTTTACCACTCTGTTTCATATTTTTGTATTAAATCCAAATGCTACAGCTTATAGATTAAGAAGTACAACTTATTTCTTTTCACAAAATTCAACACAACATTCACCATATTCTAAACTCTTAATTAAAGATAATGCATTTTGACTGCGTAATATAAACACTAGTCCATAAAATGTGAATTTCTATGAATTACCCAGAGCTAATCTCAATTACCTGCACAGTTTGCTCCTGAATCGTTCTCCTCTCCTCCTCTTCCACACTCTTCCTGCAGCTCTGGCAGATCCACAGCGGCACCTCACCCAACAGCGACTGGGAGAGCGAAGGCACGGCGTCTGCCAGCTTGCGGCCTGGAACCTCCCTCAGCAGGGCCTGGGAGAGAGCAGGTACAGCCTCTGCCAGTTTGGACCCTTGACTGGGGAGCCCGTTTACCTGGCCTGCCCCCCAGTCTTTAAACTCCCGATGGCACAGCAAGCAGCAGGTGTGCATGGACTGTGGGATGAGAGGAAATGAGTTAAAAAAAAAACAGACTGACTAGTTTAGCTAGCTACAGTCATGGCCAAAAGTTTTGGCAGTGACATACATTTTGTGTTTTGCAAAGTTTGCTGCTTCAGTATTTGTAGATTATTTTTCTATTGCAAAACAGAAGTAAATCACAACACAAATATAGGTTTTATACATAGAGCTGTTCCAACATTAAAATTATTATAGAAAACTGAAAAGGTTCAGCAAGACTACTGTAACCCATCAAAAAAAAAAACCTACAAGATCCAATCTGTGCACAATCATAACGTTAAATACATCAGCTCAAATATTATTTATGTTTTTGTGCATTGGAAGTATTAACAATCATATTAGCAGGTTGGTAACCATGAAAGGCTACCAGAACTGAACCGTATGGCAATAACGCAACTCTTTGGCACGTAGTAAATATGCCTCCATAGTAATTTAATGCAAAAACACATGGTAATTATGTCAGAACATAAAGTATGACCCCATGGCTGGGTTAGTAGCACCGCATTAGCCTGATCTCTACAGGAATAATTTAGTAGCCACAGCAGTAGACGACAGCAACATAACACACTGTTAGCTTTGTGCTTCACATACTTTCGTTTAGCTTTCTTTAACCAGCTATACATATACAATCAGTTTCGTATAAGACATTCAGATGAAAGGTACTGCACTGCTTGAAGCTATTAGACTGATTTGAAGGCAATATATTTATTTATTTATATCTTTGCATAGGTGGCGAGCGAGCTAGTGCTGCTCCGCCCGTGCAGCGCGAGACCAAGCGTAGTGATGGGAAATCCGACTCATTTCCGCGAAACGGTTCACTCGAACAGTTCGTTTCAAAGAACCGGTTCAAAAACCGATTCAGAGAGTCCTTTACGTCCGGACGTAAATACGACATCACGTCGTCCCTGGCATCCCAGAGCGGCGTAATCTGCACATACTGATGTCAAGCTTTTTTGTTTTTAAGTTTTTAATAAGCATGTTTAGTGTAATTTCATGTCTCATTTATGTTCGTTTTAGACGTGATTTAGCTCTCTAACGTCATTTATAATGTAAATATAATTTACATTAAGCAATACAAACTTAATTTACACATTTCAGAAGATGTTTTATTAAAACGCTGTTGTTCGAGTAAACACGTTTCATTAAAACAAACTGTTTTGTTGTCAACATATTTCCAACACGTTTTTTTTAACCATCTTTGCTCATAAAATAAAATACTTTTAACTCTATCTATCTATCTCTCAATAATGTCAATGGAAATGTTCTCAGTCAGTTGTCTTGATTCGAGAACTGTTCTGACAGATTCAGTCCGCTTCGTAAACGAATCATTTAGACCGATTTGGTGAACCGATTCACAAAATGATCCGAGTCGTTCATGAATCGGACATCGCTAATCAGGAGCTACAAAACACAAAATAAGCGCGAAAACACAAATAACTGCATGTGCAACAGAGCCCTAGATATAGCGCCCGTAAAAATAATTTACAATCAAGTCGCTAACCGCGCTAACCGGCTCAAGGAGGTGTGTTGTTGGATGTACGCGTTAGCATTAGCTACCTGATTGGTCCTGCTCGCTCCTGCATCTCCTCCGCCGCCAGCGCCGCCTCCTGCTGCCGCTGCTGCTCCCGCATCGCCGGGCTTCAACTGCTGCTGTCCCGACACTAAATCCTTGGCCCCGACGCCCTGCTGCTTGCTTTTTTTCCTCGCCATCGCTTTAGTCCGTATTATGCCCGTCGGCTGGTCTCCAGGTTCGGTGTAGAAACACAGTTTCGGTTCTTGTAGGCAGTCGCGAATGCTCCTGTTCTTTCTCAAGGCAAGATAACAGTGAATATGGCGGAGGGCTGGCACTCGCGCACACACACACACACACACACACTCACACACTCGAACAGGTTCAGGGGTCACACGTACTGATGGCAAACGGCTTCAGTAGGCTTGGGAAAAACCAAGGACTCCATGTTTAATGAGGGCAAGATTTCCAGGTGACAGAGTACAGTCGGTCAAACTACAGTAGCGCAGGATTGAAAGAGAAATATCAACATAGTAAACACATGCAGCTTTAATATATAATAAATACACGCAAATACGCTATTTGATTGGAGGCAACGCTGGTAAAATGATACATTAAAATAAAATATCCCTTTTATACGCCTATGTTGTGCGTTTTAGAATATTTTAAAAACATTTGAATGATTGTTTGTTTTTGTTAATATTTTTAAGTTGCATTTTTAAACCTATCTGTAGCTTATACAAAACGTAAGTTTATTAAAACAGTACATGTACATTTAAATCTCTCAGATAACCATATTTTTTTTACTTAATATTGGCTTCCATATCTTATATTTCTGTTTTCTTACATTATACATAATTTATTATGGGTGATTGTATGATAATAGATGCACCATTGTATTCACTTTTTCATTTATTAACATTATTAATACTATTGTCTGTTTATAAAGATACAGAATACAATATTGTGATATTTTTATAACCTCTTATGACTTGTTATACACCCAAATAACTATATTTTACATAATACTGTGTTGCCTATATTATATCCCATATATTCATTTGGTACCTGATCTCATATTGTCATTATGATATTTCACTCTCAGTATTTGTGACTTATTTGTTTCAAGAAAAAAAAAAAAAATACTTTGGTTTGTCTTTTTATTTTTAGAGTGGAGAAACAAATGAATGGCTCATGATGAATACAGTGAAAATTGAACATGATAGATCAGACAAGGTGACAGTAGTAATACATAAAACATTTCAGTCTATTGAAACACTAGGATTGTTGGCTGTTACTGTAGTATTTGGCAGTGATTAGGATTTAAGGGATTGAAATACATGCAGCTGTTCACAGAAAATGTATATTTTGAATTGTGGTCATATTTCTTGCCATCAGCACCTGAGTTCTGTCTCATATGAGCACCAGTCATTGCTAAAGACCTGTTTAAGTACTGGAAATATAGGACTTGATCAGTTCTCAAACAACTCACCTCAATTTGTTAAACACTATTATTATATATATATTTTTTTATTTACGAGATATATCTGCAAGATTAAAACGTGCCCATGACAAGGCCATTTTTCTGATGCATTATTTTATAAAAACAGGCAAAAATAATTCTCTAAAAATTCGCATATTCTCTGTTGGTAAAACAAAAATATCGAATGCATATCAAATTAATTCATTTGCCCTACAATCCAAAATACTGTATTTTCAGAGATCTGCTTCATGAAGAGGTTTAAAGACACCTTGATGTGTAAGCGAATTATGGTTTGGAGGCACATCTTTGTTTCGTTTGGTGAAATATGTTTCAGTCATGATGATATACATGATTAAAGGCAGTGAGGTCAGGAAGACAAGGTTTTGTATGGGTTGGGCACATGTAAGTTGGTTTCAGGTCACTCTGAGTTTTGAGATGTACCACACAGAGGAACACACTTCTGCCACTGGTAGCACCAGGTTTAGTTCCAATTACACATTCGTCTGTAAGAATCAGTCATCATATTCATGTTGTACATCTCCACATCATACTTTCAAAATCCAACATTTCTTGTCAGTACTGAGTATCAAAAAAATCCATGGCTATAGGCTGGAATACTTCTGAAGAAACCGGTCATAGGCGTCATAAATTGCTTGCCTAGAGGTCAACAATAATGGATGAAATTGAAATGTTAATGCATATATTTTAAACTGATGAACCATACAGTTCATTCACTTGATAAGCATTGTGCTACAATTTAACCAAATAATTAGCATTAATAATTGTGTTGGAAATAAATCTCTAATGTTCACCAAAACTGCATTTATTTGATCAAAAATAGAGTAAAAACGATAATATTTTAAAATATTACAATTTAAAAAAAACTCTTTTCTGTTTACTACATTTTGAAATTTTATTTATTTCTGTGATGCAAAGTTGAATTTTCAGCAGCCATTACAAAACATTTCAATTTATTATTATCAATGAAAATAGTTGTGCTGTTTAATATTTCTTTTTAATGCAATTGCTATGAATCTGGGCTGCGTTTCCCAAAAGCATTAACCTTAAGTTGATCATAGCTCCATTGGTTTCAATGGGTCTATGATGTACTGAAGCTTACAATGCTTTTGGGAAACGCAGCCCTGGACTGAAAAAAAAACACCATAAAGAATAATGATTTTAGTGCGTATTATTTGTGTATTCAAATATTCTGAAGCTTGTGAGAAGCCTGTTGTTATTCACTAATTATCTTGACTTCCCCACTAACCACATTCATAAGAGAAGCAGAGATTCATAAATGAATCATTCTTTTGAATTGGACATTTTCAATTAATCTGCTGAGCTGGGCATATAACTTTAGAAGACTTGGAGTACAGTGCATGAAACATGGACTACTTTTATGGTATATTTATGATGACATAAAGTCTGACTTACCGAAACAGTCCTTGTTTGAAAAGGTAGGCACTGACGTGGCCGCCATTGAGGTAGCGAACCTCACAGCCAGGCCAGATTTCCTGTAAGCTGCGAACTCCAGTGCGTGGAACATAAGCGTCTTCCTTTGCCTGGACTATAATGATCAGACTGGGATCTACAGGCACTGGAGACAAAGTATACAAGAAAGAGAGGATCAAACACAGGAACCCAATCCAAACCATGTCAACAAAACAAACAGATCTGTACCTGAAAAATTGGCGATGTGTGTGCATTCATCCATAACACCCTTCATGAAGCAGAGAGACTCCCGCTGCAGCGAATGCCGCTGACCAGCCCCGCAGGTGATGTTTTTAGCATGCAGCATGTCCAAATGAGGCCCGCTGCTGCTCACAGCGGACAGCATCTGATCCAGCCCGTCTCTCTCTCTTCGGCCCATCAATAGGGCTGAGTCTGAAGCGTGACCTCCAGTCCCAGGCTGAGAACAAGAGGAGCGCAGCCCCATCTGGTGGTCCCTTTCTGGCGAGTGGAGGTCAAGAAGGTCATGGGTAAGATCCAGGTCAGAGAGACTGTCAAAGCTGCCTGGGACGTTTTTTACGAATTCCTGGCCCATCCGGAAAGAGTCTGTCTGAAAATCATGGGTGTGTCAGTGAGTGATTCATCAAAAGTGTTGCACCTTCAACATGAGTCATGTGATACATTATGTGAGGAACAAATCATATCTCCTTCTGTGATCTTTTGTGGTGTCTTTCATATAAAACCAAGCTAAACTACAACAAAACAGAATAAACGACCTACCCCACAATACTCCAGCATATTGATGATTTCTTCCTCATAGACTGGGTGTGCGCAATACTGCTTTTCCAGTTCTCTCCAATTCACAGCTCGACTTAAAACACCCTGCAGAAAAGCAGATCAATTTTTAATAGATTTTAAAAAACGAAAAAGAAAAAAAGGAAATAATTTCATGTATTTTAGGTCAATCAAGCTAAAATACCTAAAATTATTCAACTGAAAAGATTAAATACTCCAAGGCACCCATATAGTAAAAATAAAAAAAGCCTTTAATTAACTGGGCTAAGTCACCTAGTTACCCAAGTTATCTAAAACTTTTATTTTAAGTCAACTGAATCAATCAATGAACAACTGTAAATGGGAGTGAGTGACACTTGGTGACGTCTATATTACCATGTTCTGATGCTGTTGATTCACTGACACAGGAATGAAGACGGAAAGGTATTCATAGCTATGAAGTTCAGTAGCTAAGTGACTAATGCTGCCTTTAAGTCCTGGGAAACTCCTTCATACCAGGGTTATTACAGTTAACTAAAACTAAAAAAAAACAAAACAATTTTTGTTACTTAAAGGGGTCATATGATGCTTTTTTAAAGATCATTATTTTGCCGTTTTAGGGGGGCGTGGCAGAGTCTTAACTTTGATAAAGAATATCTCTTTGGTTTTGAGACTTTAGTCTTTGCAACTTCAGGGATCTTATCTATGCAAAATCAGCTTGTAACACTCCAAAGAGAAAGGAAAACTTGAAATCGCATCATATGACCCCTTTAAAAAAATTAATGCTAACTGAAATAAAATAAGAAAACTTATTTTATTTCAACTAGTTGCCATGGCAGCATTACTAATTTTCATTTAGTTTATCGGATGTACTAAAATAAAGCTGAAATAAAATTTAACAAACTATATAGAATTAAAAAAGACAGAAACACAACAAATTTATTAAAAATGTAAAAATTAAAAAGGAAATATTAATAAAACATATTCTTAACTGATAATGATATAACACTGCTACATACTTTCACTTTCAATTTTCATTTTCTGACAAATATACTGTAAGTTCAAAGGTATAAGCTCTTCAGAGATAATGCCATAAATTGAAGGGCAAAAGCTATGCATTAGGTGTGTAATCGCTTACATTCTTGTGCTTCCAAAGTGTCTTACATTTCATAAACTCGCTAAATAAGCAGTATTTTCAAGAAAAAAATTATAGTTATTGTTCAATAAAAGATCACTAAATACATTCACACTAAAAACGTAGTCAATTTTCACCTTTAAAACTACATTTTGACCAATGACTGACTGACTTGATAAATCTGAGCTAAAAACAAGTTTGAGTTTCTCTCTGGTAATTATGATTTTGTAACATCCTATAAATATGACCAATCCGAATTGACTTGTAGGCAACACTAATACAACTTAAATCTTACTGTGGTAAAAACACTTGAAGCAGTCGTCCAGGATAAACAAGGTATGAGTGGAATTGGTTTGGGCCAGTTTGTTACAGCTAATGATGCCATCTAGGATGAAAATCAACAATAGATATTGTGTATATGTTACACAGGATATGGAACAGGTTCTTCAGAACAAATTTGATTAGAAACAACATGAACGAATTAAGTCAAATGTTAATGAGGTGCGCAGAACCTACATGTCCGCCCATAGAAATGCCAGTCATGCCTAGAGGCCAGAAACCCTCTCGCTCCAGCCAGTGTAACAGTGCAGCAGACTCCAGGATCAGCGCTCCACCCATCACAAACAGGTCTGAGACGTTCTTCAGACTGGAGCGACTGGATCAAAAACACAAATCATATACACTGTAAACATGCAATGTTCATTCGAAAGACATGGACAGCAATAGTTGCTGCAGGTAAACAAACACTCACAGCTGGTCTTTAGGTTTCCTGTATCCATGTACGGCGCAGAGTCAAGGAGGTGTCAGATAAGATCTAGTAATTCTTGACACTAGGCTTTACATGGCAAACTAATATGTGATCTGTAGTTTAACATTTCTAAGGATATAATAAGGATTCTCCAACAGTAGAGATGCCATCCCTGATTCTTTAATCATTGGTCTGGCCATTAGTGTTCGTCTTCTCCAGAAAAACTGCAACACACACACACACACGCATCAAATTCAGATAAAATCCTAGATGATACTTACGGCCAATAATTGATCATTTTTCAGGTATTCGGCCAATCACAACGCACTGGATAGCTGGCCAATCAGAGCACACCTCGCTTTTCAGACCGCGTTTCAGAAAGGCGGGGCATAGAGGAGAAACAATAATGTACAGTAAAATAACCAATTATAAAATTATAAAATATTTATAAAATAACCAATATTGACTAATATCAATAAATAAAAAAGAAATTCTAATATCAGCTGAACTATAGGTTACTGATGCACTACTTTTCAAAAGTTTCGAATTGGTAAGATGTTTTTTGAAACATTTGTACAGTAAAAGTGTATATTGCTCAAACACTCCCAGTTTTTGCACACTCACATGGTCTCCTGTTCCAGCCAGGTGAATACAGACTGGTCTGTGCCTTTTCCATTTCTTAGGTACAATAAACTGGAAACTAGTGGGAAAGTTGAAACAAAATGTCTTCATTTGAAAGAACTTTCAGTACAAGCCACACAATAAGTCACATTAATCCTTCACATTTGCATTCAGTGTTTGTGGGTGATTTGTTTTGGTTACCGGGCTTTGACGGACTCAGCTGGCAAGATGCCCGGGACAAAGTGCTCCAGCGGCGATATGAAATGACCATTGTGAATTTTGCAATCTGTGTGATCTTCTACCTTTGGGCACAGCGGTAACACACAGTCAATGGGTCATAATGCAATTTTCAATTATTCTGAATAGGTGTTTATTTTAAAAAACAAATGTAGATTTAAAAATTTTTTACACACACACACATATATATATGTATGTGTGTGTGTGTGTGTGTGTGTGTGTGTGTGTGTGAATACATTTTTATATATAGATAGATATACAGATAGATAGATAGATCTACCTTGTCAATAAATACTGGGTAGTCCCTCTGTACCAGATCCTTGTATCTCTCCCTGTTGCCAATAATCTTCCGGAACGCAAATATTCTGTAATATCCATAAAATAATTATATAATAATTAAATAATTGGGATCACTCATTGTTTTGTTTTTTTGTTCATGTCAATCTGCTTGATAATGGCACACTTGTCACTACTAAGATAAAACTTTTTATGCATATTGTTTTTACATAAATTACTATAGATATTTTCTTTTTTTATAAATGTTTTTTTAAGGCCAAACTATGGATTATTTAGTATTATGTGGCCAATTGTGTAGTATGCCACTGTCTGTACTCAAAACTACACATTTTTTAAAATAATTTTTAAGTTTTATTTTTACATATCATTTGCATTTTTGGTTTTATTTTGTATATATTCATTGGGTTTGGTCATACATCCATATCTGTCTTCTTTGGAAGATTCTTTTGGTACAATAATCTTTAAAGTCCACCTTTAAATGAAATATGAACATAATTCATAACACTCATGCCACCACTAATTATTATTTAAGGATCATTATTTAATCATACCGTAAGTGAAGTCATTAAAGATTCATTGTTTAATTTTTTATTTATTTAGTTAGTTCGTTCGTTAGTAATTTACCTTTTCAGGTCCTCTGGCTTTCCCCATCCTTGAATGAAGAGTTTGGTGAGGAGAAGCCTTCTATACAGAACATCAAGTCGACTCACACCCATTGACAAAAAACATTCTTCTGCAAAAAACAAAATACACTTAATCAGAACTTGACAAGTCATAATCCATCAGTCAGTCAGCCTTATGGCTTTACACATTCCAATATATAAGAACTGAGCAGCTGAGTGGGTTTAGGAGCACAACACACAACAAACTAACAGAACTCCTGCTAGACAGTGCAATTGACATATCAATGGTTATCAAACTTTACAGGGCGCTTTCATTTCCTTAGTTTTTGAATGAGAACATTACCTCTCATTCATGAATGATAGTACTGACTAGTTATTGAGCAAGCCCTAACCGGACAGTGACACTTCAATGAGTTCTTCTTGTTGTTATTATGACCTTAAAATGATTATCTGATTTGTCATATTGTCCCTAAAAGAAGAATAGTGTGTGAACATCCCAGACTGACCGTCTGTTGTAAATCTAATCAGCTGTCAGTGAGGAAGCTGCAGTAGAGTTGCATATAACGTTATGGTTTGACAAACTGCTTGCTTTTCCAAGCCCACAAAAGACTTTAAAACAAACTGCGTATAAATGAACGTAAAGAAATAAGTATATACCTCAAGCTAAAAGGACGTAGATGTGGGTGTCTTTGAAGAAACCGGATCAGTACACATGACAGAGGGCGAATTCCATTTGACGGTGCAGCGCCATCCCAGCTTTCACTCACTGCCGGAAGTAACTCTTCTTCTACGCTCATGATCGGCGGTGCGTTATTCAGTTGCACCAGTAGATGGCGGTGCTGTACAGAATAATTTAAAAGTCGCGCTCTACAGTAGCAGCTCCCCAGGATTCCTTTCAGATTTACAAGTGTAATTTTAAACCAATACTATAGATCCTATTATATTTATAGGACTCCAATATAAACTAAATATTTAAAAGCTCAATTTCCAGTAGAACTAACTATTGGACATCCAAAGGAATTTAAAGATTTCTAGACTTTTAAAACTTATTGCCCCAGCTGAAGTTTCCCACCCTATCCTTTTAAGTTAAGAAAATCCTTATATAGGCCTATTTATAGTTATAAAACCATTTATTTTAGGAATATATTTACTTCATCATTTTGCATATTAAAAAATTTAGCCAATTTTATCTTTAGCATCACTGCAGAGCAGTTAACTTGGTTTAATAACCAAGATGGCGCCGACGCTGATGGCTGCCTCCATGGTGTGCTCCGCAGTTGTTTTTATTAGTTTGTCCTGTCTTTAGTTATATCCCTGCAATCAGTTTCACCAGAGACGAATTGCTGGACATTCGGCAGTACACACCACCCGATATTTCACCGGTTTTCGACTATTGTGATGTTTTGCTGGACATTGTAGTCGGGGGAGCTGCGGCGCTGATCAAATGCTTCAGGACGCGCAGACGGGGGAAGAGAGCCGGCGCGCTCCTGAAGCTCAGACAGCGCGGATTCAGGACGCCGTTGCCAAGCATCCATCTGGCAAATCTCCGCTCTCTACCCAACAAAACAGACGAACTTCTTCTGCTCTCCCGGACAAATAAGGATTTTTCAAACTCTGGTGCTCTGTGTTTCACGGAAACCTGGCTGAAAGACGCCATTCCGGACAGCGCGTTGAGTCTGCCTGGCTTTCAGCTGTTCAGAGCGGATCGGGACGCAGAATCAACGGGGAAATCGCGCGGCGGCGGGACATGCTTTTACATCAATGAGAGGTGGTGTACAGATGTAACTGTGTTAAAGAAGATGTGCTGTCCAGATCTAGAAGTGCTCTTCATTAACTGTAAGCCTTTCTACTCGCCGCGGGAGTTTTGCTCGTTCATTCTCGTAAGTGTGTACATTCCTCCGCAAGCGCACGTGAGCTCCGCTTTACAGAAACTCGCAGATCTGATCATAGAGACGGAACAACAACACCTGGACTCTGTTTTAATCATTCTCGGGATCTTTAATAAAGCAAATCTCTCCCGTGAACTGCCAAAATACAGACAGCACATCACATGTCCCACCAGAGACAGTAATATATTGGATCACTGTTACACCACAATAAAGAATGCATATCACTCTGTTCCACAGGCAGCTTTGGGGCTCTCTGACCACTGTTTAGTTCATCTAATACCGACCTACAGGCAGAAACTGAAATCAGCGAAACCTGTATTAAGGACTGTAAAAAGATGGACTAATGAAGCAGAGCAGGATTTAAAAGCTTGTTTTGACCTCACTGATTGGAGTGGCTTTGAAGCTGCTGCCACCGATCTGGACGAGCTCACAGAGACTGTAACATCTTATATCAGTTTCTGTGAAGACATGTGCATTCCTACCAGGACTCACCTAACTTACAACAACGACAAACCATGGTTCACTGCAACATGTTGTCTACTGTTTGAGCAAAGTCATGTTTGTCTGCGTTGTGATCAGTATTGTGGTCACAGGCCTGTTCTCCTGCTGACTCTTACTGAATCTAAATGAACAATAGCTGCTCACCCTTTAGCAGACGCTTGAAAACAGCTGTGGGTCCTGTGCAGCCGCCAGACAAACACACACACACTCTTTATTCACTCTCAGAGCAGAGCCTGGCACGAGCCTGCAGGACCTTACACTCCTCTCTTCTGTCTGTCCATCCATCCAGGGTCCCACGGGGTCATTTAGGGGCTTTGAGTTCTTTGTAGCAGGCTGTTCTCTCAGCCAATTAGTCATAGCAGGGAAGAATATCAACTCTAGCTGGAGGGGAGAGAGAAAGGCTAGTAATTGTCAATTTATATATTTTTATTCCTTATTTACTTGTTCTATTTTTTGTTATCTGTGTTTTTTGTTCTGTCACTGTCATTCTGTTACACTGTGGAAGCTTCTGTCACGAAAACAAATTCCTCGTATGTGTAAACATACCTGGCAATAAAGCTCATTCTGATTCTGATTCTGATAATAACCAGACATGTTCACAAGTCTTTTTTTTAATTAATCACATAAAATACAAATGTAAGAAAAAATATGTCAAGAAAAAGAGCCAGAAGTTCAAGGATGGCCAAACAATACATAGCAATTAAAATTCAAATGAGATAGAGTGGAAGTTGTATTTTCTAAGCAAAAAAACCTAAATAACGTAGGCTAATAAATAAATATATAAATGATAAAAAATAAAATAAATAAGCAGATCACATAACAATAAACATACTCTTCCCTCAAAACATAAATTATCAAATAAAAATTACACAAAAACACCAAAAAGTGATCATACATTCAAAGTTTAAGTTGCCTTTTTGTTACAGGAGGTAGATAAAGATTTAATATAGATTTTAACATCTTCTTGAAAGTAAGAAAGACATGTTCACAAATCTCTGAGGTCCAAGTCCAAGTCAAGTCACAAGTAGCCTATTTATGATGCGACTTAAGTGCGACTGGAGTCCCAAGTCGCAGACTCGAGTTTCCATCTCTGTTAATAACACACTTAAACATTTGAAACAATGCTACTTGAATTAGGGGAACTTTTCTGTCCTCTACGATGATTTTAAAGAAAAAAAATGTCTAAAAAGTAAACAGTGTTAACGGATGTAACTTAGGCTATAATGTATAATTTATTAATAAAACACAGTTTACATTTTTTTTTTCAAGATTCAAGTAGGTAATTAATTGAAATATACTTGCTCCCAGTGTCTGTAGGTGAATTCATAAATATCTGAACATATCCAATTTTTGTCAGCGAAATTGAAAATGAATCAAATATATGCACACAGAATAACATGTAAGTTACTTACATACAGGCTCCGCCTATGTCCTGCCTACAACCAATAAATTATGCAATGTTTGCACGGCGTTTTTATTCACTTGCTGTTCACAACTAACGGTATTTTTGCCTGTAGCTATAGTGTCTTGCAAAAGTTTCTTTAGTGTAATTCATTTGTACTCGATCTCATATCAGAATAACTGGATGGTTTTGATGAAGCCACTTCTGCTGGATTACAGTCAGGATGTTTTGACCGCAGGGGCCGCTGGTTTGAGCACTGGTTTGTTTGTGGGTGAAACAAGCGGAATTTATCATGGTTGGCCGGGTGCCAAATGGAGGCGCGACATATCGGTCAGGTCACCGAGGATACTAATAGTGAAGAAATAATTAACTCTTTTAATTGTTCTTATCTTTATTCTTAAAATGCATCTTTGCTTGCTGATGTGTTGTTGTGTTAGAGTCAGCCCTGCTCCCGTTTAAAACTCTCGCTGCTTTTGCTTCATTCGGATCGCTTCAGACGGAAACGTGTGGTCTGTAAGCATGGCAGGCATTCCCAAATCTTTCACTCATGTGTTCATAGGCTTTCTAATAACTGTAATCTCAGGATTAAGAGCCAGCTCTCTGCAGCAGGTTTTCGTGAAGGATATTGTAGCCGTTTACGGAGAAAACGGTTCACTGGATCTCAGTGGCATTAACAGTTTATTGGAGACAATTGTGCAAGACAAATTGGATCCGAACATTCCTCTGCATGCTCAGGTAATCTGGTCACTTTAGTTACTGGAAGTTATTTACAAAAAAATATTTGACATTTTATATAGGCATTTGACTATGTGCCACACATTTGAGAACATACACTAAAACATTCATACTGTATGATTGGACTAGTTTTGTCATTCTTCGCTTTATTTCATTGACTTGACATTGTCCCTGTTTATCAGTGTGTGTCCGGAGAAGATATTCTGGTGCACTATGGGCTTCAGAACCTCTCTCATCTGACAGAGGAACATCTGGTCACTGTCTGCCCGGCTCTGCTCAACCAAGCTGTACTGCCACCCTGTTCAACTGAACCTCCAGTACACAGTGACACTGATCTGCGTGGTGAGTCTTCATCTGCTGAACTGAATTCCTAATCTATACAGTAGTCAAAGACCTTTCTCCTGATGTAATCTAGCATAGCCTACATTTCAGTTTCATATCCTCTAGTGTGAATCATGGCAGAGAATGATGGGAAGTTTGCCACCTGAAATAAGTTACATATAAAGTTAAAAATGAAAATCTCAGAAGAGGCAAAAAATATTTAGGCCTATGTATGATTTAAATTTGTATTTTTTTGTATTAGTACTATTTTTGAAATTATTTTATGCTTACTTCAGTAAATATTAAAACAACACTGTATAAAAGTAAGTATTTACATAATAGTAAACATATACTGTATTACAGTAATGAAAATCACAGCTGAGAATAATAGCAATTACAGACAATTGTGTTTGTTACAAAGCTGTAATCTTTCTTTAAGTAAAACACAACTTCCCATCAAGTTAGTGCAAAACAAGCTCCGTAGACAAGATATTAATAATAATAATATATTATTTAAATTAGTATTTTTTGTTTTAGTGTTATTTGTGTACTGCTTTTATGCTCATTTAATAAAAAATAACACTGTGCATGTTTTACTATAATAATGAAAATCACTTTTGAGAATTATGACAATTACATACAGTTGTGTTTTGTTGTCTTTAAAACAATGCCACAAAACAAAAAATCTTTCTTCATGCAAAATATTTCTATTAATGCTTCTCAGAAGTTGAAAAATAATTATATATTATTTAACTGTATTAGTGCAATATTGATTTTATTCTAATTTAAAAACAACTATAATATACTATAATAAGAATATACTGTATTACAGTAATGAAAATCACAGTTTTGTATGAGTATGAGCTAATGCCCTCGGGCAGGAGATATAGGGTTCCAATCTGTAAGCTGAAAAGATACAAATTTTCTCTAATTCCATTATCTGTCAAATTATTGAATAAGTGATTGAAATTGTTGTGTGGGTGAGGGTAATGTGATGGGTAACATGTAATGTTGGTGTATTACTAGGATTGTATAGGAATTATATGTTTTGGAATGGTGTAATATTTATTTATTTTTTTTGTATGTTTGATCTGCTCTCCCGGTTGCCTAAGACAAATTTCTCCTAAGGGAGACAATAAAAGAGAAACTTAAACTTAAACTTAAACTTAAACAGTTGAGAATAATGGCAATTGCAGACAATTGTGTCTAATTGGCTTAAAAATAATTTAACAAAGCTAAAGCCTTCTTTTATGCAAAACACAACTTTTGTATTAGTGCTATTTTTAAAGTGCTATTTTTTTATTTTAAATAAATAAAAACTGTAAACTTGTTAAAACATATAATTATATAATATATAATAAATTATAGACGATTGTTTCTTTGTTTCAATAACTCTCAATCAGATTTATTATAGTTAACTAAAATCATTAGTCACGTAATTAAAAAATTAGTTACTTGAAATAAACATGAACTGAAATAAAGTGTATAAAAACTCCAACTTGTTTTTTTAGCTAGTTGCCAAGGCAAAATGTATCATTTTCATTTAGTTTAACAATGTACTCATTTAATTAAAAGTAAAATAAAAACTATTTAAAACTATATGGACATATTTATATATATATATAAAAAAAAACTAATACAAATGTCAAAAACACAAAAAAAATTACTAAAACATTAAATAAAATCAAAATGAAAGTGAAAAATATAAAAACAAAAAGCTATTCAAACTATTTTAAAAAACTATAATATCTCAATAATACTAAAATAACACTTATTTTAATGCAAAACAAAACAATATTTTACTATAATAGAGTAAAAATATACTGTTTTACAGTAGTGAAAATATCACGAAGCAAAAATCTATGCAAAACACAATTTTCTTTATTTAAACCTAACCTGAAAAGACACTACGTATTACATTAGTATTTTTGTACATATATTATTTTTATATTGCTTTTTTTGCTTATTTTTTTTTAAAACAAAGCTGTGTATCAGTATAATAGAGTAATAAAGCACTGTAATAAAGTAATGAAAATAACTGTTGAGAATAAGGGCGATTGCAGACAATTATGATTAGCCGTCTTAAAAATAACACCATAAAGTAAAACTCTTTTTTTATGCAAAACAATTTTCTTTTTTTTCTTTTTGTGGTGAAATGTGATTTACCCTTATGAATTATAATATTAGCTGTGTGAGCTCTCCCCTCTCTTTCTGCACAGTATGGGGATTTGGTTTCTTGGCAGTTACCATCATTAATCTGGCCTCACTGCTGGGTCTGACTCTCATTCCCGTAACTAAAAAGCCCTACTTCCCCAAAGTGCTCACCTACTTCATTGGTCTAGCTGTTGGCACGCTCTTCTCCAATGCTGCTCTCCAACTTATACCTGAGGTGAAATGCTTTTCCATTTCTCAGTTTATCGCATTCACATAGTTCAGAGTTTGCATTCGTCCCCTGGAAGCTTTCTTCAAGTCATTTAGGTCAGTTTAGGACAGTCTTCTAAGAGCTTGTTGGCAAGGTCACATTGGTGGCACAACAGGATTATGAAGCCAGTAACCTGCACTGGATCATTCTTGCTTCATAGAAATCAACCTCCAATTATACATCTTTAATTGCCTTCTTATCAGCACCATGATGCTGATGCAGATTATTTATGCTTAAAATGATTGCATAATAATAAAATGCAAATGCTCTTTGAACTGGACTCATTCATTCGTTTTTATTTTCTAGAAGAGTGCAAATGCTGCAAATGTTTCTTGATATGTGATGACATGATGGTTGCATGACGTGACGTTCGTTTGGCAATGGTTACATGTTGTAATATTTATTTTGGGTTTGCAGTTTAACTTTAATAATGTGCATGTGTACACAGGGAACTCTGGCTATCTGGTTTTAACTTGCTCAAAGACACATGATTACTTCCTCTAATTGAACAGGCCTTTGGGTTTGACCCAAAAGCAGACGGTTACGTTCTCCAAGCTGTTGGGATCTTTGGAGGATTCTATGCGCTGTACGTCACTGAAAAAATCCTGAGGATAGTCCTGAAACCAGAACATGAGGTGGGTTCATCTCAGAATTATGAAGACTGAACGTTCGAATGTTGGATTCATGTGATCTCTTCATGAATTTTTTAAACTTTATATAATTTAAAACTAATCAACAGTAGTCAAAGACATAATTGCATGGCTCTCTGGAATACTTGACTCTGATCCTGGTCAGTCACAGCATTCTGCAGTCAAAAATTCTCAAAAAAGTGATATTTCACTTTGCATTATTTTTTCATATGCAATAAAATATTTACACTCAAACCAATATAACATATTTGATATTTGATACAGTAGTTGCATAATAAGCAGGATAGTGCACAGTCAGCTGGTCATTATCGCTAAACCAATTCCTTCAGCGTGATAAAACGTTTATTTTGTGATGATAAACTATTGACTCTATATTATCTCATACTTATAATTCCAATTAACTGCAAGCAAATAGCCAAGCTTCCTTAATGGTAAATGTCAGATATGTTGTATATTAGCATGTACGTTCTTTTAAACCATATGCAGTAATCATATGATTCATTTTCGAACCCTGAATTTCGCAGGGCCACGGACACAGTCACTTCCAGCCCACGGAGGGCATCCAACAGAACGGCGCCATCAATACGGTGGATTCTGACTTAAACTTTGCCAGTAGTGACAAAGCAAGCATAACCTCTGACCCTCCAGTAGAGCAGGTACAACTGGTCAGATCTCACAAAAATTACACATAATGCCAAGAGATATGCTAATGGCCTAAATACAGCCATAAGTTACATAAGCAGTATAAAAATAGCTAACAGTTTGGGAAAATAATGATTTGTTCCCACATGAAATGGTAAATGTACTATAGTAAAACTACATTTTTTACATTTTCAGTGTGAGTGGTGCTTGCCCATGATAATTGCTTACTGATCCAAGTATAATATTAAAAGTAAAGTATAATATAAAATAAATACACTACTGTTCATAAGTTTGGGGTCAGTAGGATTTATTATTATTATTTTTTAAATAAATTAAAACTTATATTCAGCAAGGGCATGTTAAATCAAAAGTGACAATAAAGACGTTTATAATGTTACTAAATATTTCCATTTAAAAAATGCTAACTTTCTTTTCATCAAACCTAAAAAAAATGTGTCATTGTTTACTTTTTTTGAGCAGCAAATCAGTTTCTGAAGGCTGGAGTAATGACAGCTGGAAGTTCAGCTTTGCATCACAGGAATACATTTCATTTTAAAATATATTCAAATATAAAATATTATTTTAAATTGCAATAATATTTCACAATATTACCGTTTTAATATTTTTGATCAATAAATGTAGCCTTGGTAAACATGAGAGACTTCTTTCTAAAACATCTTACCAATCAGAAACATTTGACCAACCCCAAACTTTTGAAGGGTAGTATAAATATAAAAATAAATATATGATATAAATAAGCCAGCCATTCCCACTTGAAATGAAGCTAAAACTACTTGTGAACTACATGGTGAATTAGTTGTAGTAAAACTAGACTTTTACATTTTCTGTGGTGCTTGTCCATGCAAAAAAACAGGATGCCAAGGAATTGCGTTGCGTTTGCTAAGGTGTTCTGCACGCTCTTAAAGAGCCCACCTCCTCAAGTCTCTATGATAGTCTGCTCTCTATAAAGGGCGCAGGAACCTCCTCAAATGTAAGTTTGCAGGATTTTGTGCTTACTTTTGTGCAGCCTTAATGTCTGCAGCACGAACTGTGCAGGAAAAGTTATGCACCAAATTTTAAAACTAATAATTTGATTGTTATCGTATAGATTTATTCAAATCCCCATATAAGCAATTATATCATCCAAGTGGATGCTGCACACTGGTGGTGGTTGAGGAGAGACCCCCCCATATGATTGTTAAGCGCTTTGGGTGTACAGCAATACACAATAAAGCGCTATATAAATGCATCATTCATTCATTATATCAGTAATGCTTGGATTAGCAAACACCTCTAATTTTTATGATATCTATAAAGACTGTTTGATTATCACAGCAGTAAGCAATTTAAGATTACTTGAAAGTGTCTGTCATTATCAAACGGAGATAAATAATCATTATTTGTCAAGACGACCAGGCTGTTACAGAATCTTGGGTCATAACAGTTCTCCTTCAGCAAGATCAAATAAAGGTCAGTGCAACTTACAGTCCAGCCGTAGAGACACACACAGCTGTGTTTACTTTCATCTGTCACAGCTGCCAGCAGAAACAAGATCGTCTTCTGCCCTTTGACCTACATCACGAGCACCATGCAATTGGGATCGTCATTTCGCCCCTGCAACAATACAAAAAGTTAAACCTCGGGGCTAAAAGTAAATAGTGTTTGAAATATGAACCCAGGGTTGAAGCTCAAGAGATGTTGTTATAGTACGAAATGAGGTTTTAATATAGATGTGAACGTCGTTGCAGGGGTCCTGCAGATGGCTCAGAGGAAGACGGCTGGCCAGCGTGAAGACGGTGGCATGGATGATTTCCCTCAGCGATGCTCTCCACAACTTCATTGACGGACTGGCCATCGGCGCTTCGTTCACCGTGTCTGTTCTCAGCGGCTTTAGCACTTCTATCGCTATCGTCTGTGAGGAATTCCCTCATGAGCTGGGTAAGAAAAATACGGACTCATTTACTCAACCGGAAATGTTGTCAGCTGCACCAAACCACCTCTGTGACTGGTTGCTGCCCTTTGAATGTTGACCTTCATGAAAAAAAAAAACACATGTGAAGCACATTTGTGTTCTGTCTCCCCCTGTAGGCGACTTTATTATCCTGCTAAACGCAGGGTTGAGTATTCCACAGGCCGTCTTCTTCAACCTGCTGTCTGCTATGTCCTGCTACGTGGGACTGGTCCTGGGCATCTTGTTGGGAAGCACTTTTGCCCCCAGCATCATCTTTGCCTTTGCTGGTGGCATGTTCCTTTACATCGCCTTGGCTGATATGGTAAGAGCAGTGTGGGTTAGAAAGTACAGCACATAACGATTTATCACATTCATCAAGAAATGTATTCAGTAATGACTCATTAAATCGATCAAAAGGGAGAGTAAAGACATTCAGAATGTTAGAAAAGATTTCTATTTCAACACTGCAAAAATGATTTTCTTAGTTGTCGTTTTCCAGTACAAATAAACAAACTGTCTTAAATGACATTTACTTGAGAAACAAAATGATGAGATATTAAGTCTTGTTTTCTCAATAATGTATCAAAATGAGAAAAAATATCTGCCAATGGCATGTTTTCCATTTGAATCGTGTCTTTTTCTTACCCCACTGGCAGATATTTTTTCTTGGATTAAGCATAACCATACATTTTTAGATATTTGTACGGGAAAACAAGACAAAAACACTTTTTTAAAAATTTGTATTTATTTATTTGTAGTGAAATAAATTCTGTTCTTTTGAATTTTCTTTTTCAAGAATCCTGAAAAAAAAAAAGTATTCCACAAAAAATATTAAGCAGCACAACTGTTTTCAACATTCGTAATAATGTTTCTTGAGTAGCAAATCAGAACATTAGAATGATTTCTGAAGGATCATGTGACACTAAAGTAATGGCTGCTTTGCCATCACATAAATAAATTATATATTTTAAATATATAAAATAGTAAACACTTATTTTAATATTTTAGTTTTTACTGTATTTTTGATCAAATAAATGCAGCTTTGGTGAGCCTAAAAGACTTCTTTTAAAAACATTTTTTTTTA
>NW_015638958.1:716834-719229 GCF_001515625.1 Sinocyclocheilus rhinocerous | reverse complement strand
TTTTACATTTTCTGTGGTGCTTGTCCATGCAAAAAAACAGGATGCCAAGGAATTGCGTTGCGTTTGCTAAGGTGTTCTGCACGCTCTTAAAGAGCCCACCTCCTCAAGTCTCTATGATAGTCTGCTCTCTATAAAGGGCGCAGGAACCTCCTCAAATGTAAGTTTGCAGGATTTTGTGCTTACTTTTGTGCAGCCTTAATGTCTGCAGCACGAACTGTGCAGGAAAAGTTATGCACCAAATTTTAAAACTAATAATTTGATTGTTATCGTATAGATTTATTCAAATCCCCATATAAGCAATTATATCATCCAAGTGGATGCTGCACACTGGTGGTGGTTGAGGAGAGACCCCCCCATATGATTGTTAAGCGCTTTGGGTGTACAGCAATACACAATAAAGCGCTATATAAATGCATCATTCATTCATTATATCAGTAATGCTTGGATTAGCAAACACCTCTAATTTTTATGATATCTATAAAGACTGTTTGATTATCACAGCAGTAAGCAATTTAAGATTACTTGAAAGTGTCTGTCATTATCAAACGGAGATAAATAATCATTATTTGTCAAGACGACCAGGCTGTTACAGAATCTTGGGTCATAACAGTTCTCCTTCAGCAAGATCAAATAAAGGTCAGTGCAACTTACAGTCCAGCCGTAGAGACACACACAGCTGTGTTTACTTTCATCTGTCACAGCTGCCAGCAGAAACAAGATCGTCTTCTGCCCTTTGACCTACATCACGAGCACCATGCAATTGGGATCGTCATTTCGCCCCTGCAACAATACAAAAAGTTAAACCTCGGGGCTAAAAGTAAATAGTGTTTGAAATATGAACCCAGGGTTGAAGCTCAAGAGATGTTGTTATAGTACGAAATGAGGTTTTAATATAGATGTGAACGTCGTTGCAGGGGTCCTGCAGATGGCTCAGAGGAAGACGGCTGGCCAGCGTGAAGACGGTGGCATGGATGATTTCCCTCAGCGATGCTCTCCACAACTTCATTGACGGACTGGCCATCGGCGCTTCGTTCACCGTGTCTGTTCTCAGCGGCTTTAGCACTTCTATCGCTATCGTCTGTGAGGAATTCCCTCATGAGCTGGGTAAGAAAAATACGGACTCATTTACTCAACCGGAAATGTTGTCAGCTGCACCAAACCACCTCTGTGACTGGTTGCTGCCCTTTGAATGTTGACCTTCATGAAAAAAAAAAACACATGTGAAGCACATTTGTGTTCTGTCTCCCCCTGTAGGCGACTTTATTATCCTGCTGAACGCAGGGTTGAGCGTTCCACAGGCCGTCTTCTTCAACCTGCTGTCTGCTATGTCCTGCTACTTGGGCCTGGTCCTGGGTATCTTGTTGGGTAGCACTTTTGCCCCCAGCATCATCTTTGCCTTTGCTGGTGGCATGTTCCTTTACATCGCCTTGGCTGATATGGTAAGAGCAGTGTGGCTTAGAAAGCACATAACGTTTGATCACATTTATTAATAAATTAATATTTTTATTCTGTATGAACACATTAAATTGATCAGAAGTGGCAGTAAAGACATTTAGAATGTTAGAAAAGATTTCTATTTTAACCGCAAAAATGCTATTCTTAGATGTCATTTTCTAGTACACATAAAAAACAACAAATAGTCTTAAGTTACATTTACTTGAGAAACAAAACGATGCGAGATATTACGTCTTGTTTTTCAAAATAATTTATCAAAACTAAGTGAGTTTTTATGCTTAAAACAAGAAACATATCCGTCAGTGGTGTAAGAACAATAGTCTTGTTTTCCCTTTGAATTATTTATTTTTCATACCCCACTGGTAGATATTTTTTTTTATTTGTTTAATATATTTTAAACATAAATTTTTCAGAACAAGACTTAATATCTGTAGCAACTCAATGTAATAACTGCACATAATGTAATAAGTATTACATTATTATTGTAATAAAATGTTCATAATGTAATAATTTTCTCAAAATGTAATAAAATCTTGAGCTCATAATGTAATAACAATTATTACATTATGAGAAATGTATTACATTATAAACTCACCAAAAATATTGTCATTTTGTCATAATTGTAATAGGCTTTTTAAACATAAAAACATTGGTTTAAACTACCTACGAAATGCACCAGATTTAATTATTCATGCATTTATTATTATTATTATCATCATCATGGTACAATACTTATTATATATACATACGACGAAGACACTTAGGCTTTAGTTAAAATAGTGTATATATATATATATATATATTTTTATATATATATAATTTGCTTAAGCAAAGCAAATATGTTCACAACTGAGATTAATTTTAGCATTTATATAGAATAACTAAACTATAGCTGAACCTTATTGAGGGGACATTGTTCCTCTTAGCATCATGAAAAAAA
>NW_015638958.1:691976-716683 GCF_001515625.1 Sinocyclocheilus rhinocerous | reverse complement strand
TGAATGCATTACAGATAGCCTAGAATGCATGCAAAGAGTGCTCCCTTTATAATTTCAAATGCACTTACCCTGTCACTCATCTCAGTTCACCGGTTCAATGGACGTGTCTGTGATTGGCTACACTGCTCAATGCTGCAAACTTTGTAAATAGAAACATCTGATGCTCTCCAGAGTGGAAATGCACATATGCACAGAAGAGTTTGCCAAATATCGTATTATTACAGTTTCAACTAAGGGTGCTCTTGTTTTTTTGTGTGAGAGTGTTTAGCTCCCTAAATTGGGCATGACACGATAAACTGCTTTCCATATGAATTTAATATGGAATGTTACTTAAATACGGGAACAGTTGGCAATCCTACTTTGCATGTTTTAAACACTTAGATGATGTTCTTTGGCCATGCATTAAATGCACGTAAATACGCAGTTTGCTGACGTATTTACACTTCTCAGGTAATGTCCGTGGTATGATGACAATGATAGTGATTAGCCTACATCAAATATATTTTAATTGTTTGATCAAAATTATTGCTAGGAACAATTCAGTTGTGCCCCTACTAAATTCTACGTCCTTGAATTGAAGGAATTTTTTATAAACAAATTTGGAAAAAAAATAATGAAAAAAATGTTTCCAAAGTCTAATGTAGTCTGTGATAGATCGCGTTATCTGCCTCAGGCAACAGCAGCACAAAGCACGAATTAACCGAAATAAATGAACTTTTCCACGACATTCTAATTTATTGAGATGCACCTGTATATATATATTAATGATGAAGCACGTCATAATCACAAAATTAGTCAGCTTTTTATATAAAAAGTTCACAATGTAGCCTAATAAGCCTAATTTTCTTATTCTACATAAAACTGTTATTACGTTTTGTGCTGAAATTTATTATATTGTAAACATTGTTTTAAAGTATGTGCTGGTATTACATTATGAACTGTGATTACATTATAATTTGTCACAGTGTGTTCATAATGTAATACATTTCTCATACAATAACATTACATTATGTGAAAATTGTTATTACATTGAAAAATTATTATTAAATTATGAGCTCACGATTTTATTACGTTTTGAGAAAATTATTACATTATGAACATTTTATTACAATAATAATGTAATACTTATTACATTATGTGCTGTTATTACATTATGAGTTGCTACAATATCTTTTATTTTTCAAGTAACTGTATCTTGATTTATGATAGGAAGATAGGAATGGAAAATCTTTTTTTTTTTTTTTTTTTGCAGTGAAATAAATGCTGTCCTTTTTAATTTTCTTTTTCAAGAATACAGAAAAAAAGCATTCCACTAAAATATTCTGCAGCACAACTGTTTTCAACATTCATAATCATAAGAAATGTTTCTTGAGTGGCAAATCAGTACATTAGAATGACTTTTAAAGTATCATGTGACAGTAAAGACTGGATTAATGGCTGCTTTGCTATCACAGAAATAAATTATATTTTTTAAATACATTAAAATAGTAAACACTTATTTGAATATTTTACTGTATTTGTGATCAAATAAATGCAGCTTGTTGAGCATAAAATAATTTTTAAAACATTTTTAAAAAATCCTTAAAACCCTTAAATTTGTGAATGGAACAGTATTTCAATGCTTATCGTTTTTGTTGTTGTTGTTAATCACTTTTACTTATAACGATTAGTGTTTTTTTTTCTTATGACTTGAGCTAAATAAGAAATATTATGTTACCATATTTGTCAGAATTTATTGCTTCTTTGTAACAATCCTTACCAATCATTCTGGTCCTATATTGACACCTAGAGGCATGGAGGCAGCCTCAAAAAGTAGTTTTTATTACAGATGCATTATAGAAACATTGTTTGCCTCAGTAATGCATTCTATGATAAATAACAGGGGCGTTAATGAGATAAAGTGAGCAGTATTAAGCTGCTCATGTCTCAAATTGGCCACCAATAGCCTTTATTAGGTTACTTATTTAAATAGAACATGGTTTTGAACATATTTTTCACATGTATTATTCATTTATTTAGGGTTAAAACGAGGAGAAAATGACTTTGGCTCCATTTTTAATGAGTGAACGGAACATAAATCTGTGTTAGCGGAGCAAATACTGACCATCTTTCTCTCTCTCTCACCTAGCTGCCTGAAATGAACATGATTGCCAATGAACAAGTGCAGAGCACGAAGGCCGATATCATTTTTTTTGCCATCCAGAACGCAGGAATGCTGACAGGATTTGCCATGATTCTTCTCATCACATTGTATGGTGGGAACATTAGCCTGGGCTGAGCCCTCGCTTCATACTGCACTTAAATTCTGTGCCCATTCCAGATCGTACTCTCATTTAAGCTATTTATTTGAGAAGGAACTACTTCATACTATTATTAAATCATTTATACTGAGGAAACTTGAAAATCATTAGGTGTAAAATAATTTTATGATTTCTCAACATGTATAATTTTAGCCATTTTATACTGTTGTAAATAACTGACTGACCTACTAATCATGTTTTGTAGAACAGAAGGCACAAAGAGTGATTTATGGCTCACATTTGGTGCTATTTGAATGATCACGTTTGTTACTTTGTACAATAGGAATTTTGAAAATCATTCAAAATAAGACGACAGAACAGAACTGTATTAAAAAGTCCAAATTTATGTCTTTTTTTTTTTCTTTTTTCCATTGGACACATCCATCTGTTATACAGCTGATGATATATCTATACATTTAGTTATTTAATATTCATTAAACACAATGTACACTTAAAAGCATCTTTAAAACAGTACAGTCAGTGCAATATCTTTATAGATCAAATTAAAAACATTTTCTCTCCAAAAATATACACCTATATAGATCTCAGAACATTAATTCTAACCCACTTTACAAGAAGTAATCAGAAAACTTCAATCACGCCAGGAGGTAAAATAACTTAAACAGTTTTGACTGAACAAAGTTATTGGGTGAATCTCACAAAAAGGTCATATTTTCATTCTAAAATCAAAAGAAATAAGAAATTATACTTTGCTTTTTTCATTACTTTCAAGATATTGTCAAGTATTTATACAGAACTGTAGTAATTGTTGTACTCCCTTTAATGCAAATTAAAATTCTTATGGTAATTACAAAAAAAATAATGCATTACGGTGTCATGAGAATTTTTGATGCTTAAATGTGACTAATTTTTTAATGAAAAGAATGTCAAAATGAAAAATAAAAAAAAAACATTATTGGTCCTAAAATGGTCCTATAATTTAAAATTATTATTGAGATTTTTTTCTTTTGATTTTTTGGGGTGAAATGTGACGTGTTTTCATGCAATTCACCCTATTAGGAGGCACATCAGCTCTAAAATACCTAGAACAGCACGGTTCTACTTCATAGTCACTGAACCAGCAGAACAAACAGAATGGCATAGAGTTAAACGCACACGTACGGCAATACCGTGGTAGTTCTAGAAGCACTTATATGAGGCACTAAACGCAGAGCTCGGGCCAAACCACACCATAGAACAGCACGTTAGCCCGAGGGGTTGTCCTGGCAACAGGCACGACTACTGCAGAAATCACCACTGTACACATCGCTGGCAAATGAACGACACGAGCGAGGGCGAATCAGCGAGAGAAGGCTGCATCTTCATCTTGGATCTGTCATAAAAAGCCACTGAGACCTAAACCATCGGTCATAGTATATATAACAATGATCTGCATTATATTAGCTGAATGAAATCCAATACTTTTTTCTTACTAATTTAGTATTAGTAATTTAGTATTAATTTATGTATTATTATTTTATTTAATGAATTTTTCCAGAAATATTGTGCTGTGCACTTACAATTTTCTGCTAATTCTGGTAAAAAAAATGTTCTGGTAAATATTCCTTTAAAAATAATGTTTTAATAATAATTTTATAATTAGTAGTAGTACTATCATTACAAGTAATATTTCTGTCACAGTTTCTTCAAGTTAAACCAAACTTTTATTTTGTGTGAAGACCTTTAGGTTTCTGTTTGTATATGATATGACGATAGCTCAAGTGACTCTCAGAGCAGTTGTAGAGATTATATTCATGTGCTCATATATTGAGGCAGCAGAGGCTGAAAACACCGCGAGTGTCACGCGCACTTCAGTATGTGTAGTAAACCAAACCGTGTGTCTGCGCCATTCATTCACACAGAGACAAGCAGGATTCATATTTAAATAGTATTTTTGCGGCTTAATATTCACAGACACTAGTCCATATTACGGTTTGATTTAAGTGTACTGACCTACTTTTGATTTATCCATACTAAATTTGGCAAATTCTGTGACATTCCGCATTACACAGTAAATTCTGTTTTTATGACTGGATTCTGCGATTCCATCCGCGTTTTCCGCATCGCAGAAATCATAGGGCCCTACTAATTTTGCGGTGCTGATTCCAAAAACAGTTTCTGTTTTGCTCTAGCACGTCACACTTTCTCACAAAAGGCATGCATTTTGTGGCATCTGTGTTAAATTCAATATGGCATCCAACCTGATTATGATCTATTCCGAATATTCCCAGACACAATCCATGAAGTGCAGGGTCAAAAGTCTTTGGGCGAGCTTGGCAGAACTTGATTCTCGGAGTGATGTGTGCCGGTGAGACGAGGTAGATGAAGTCAGACAGTCGTCCCGTTGGTGGCCGAGGCTACACCCTGCAGCCAGCACGTTTACAGGGCAACAGCCTTCCAATAATGCAAGCCTGATGGGGAGTGGAGTGTCTAACCGATCATACATACAATATCTAAGGCCAGCCTCATGAATCCAGGGCTGACCAGTCACTGTACAGAAACCACATATACACTAGCCAATATATTACAGCACTGCGCTCGCCTCTTTAGCTTTACAATAGGACGAGTAGCTTTACACGACTGTCTACTATGTCAGATAACAGTAAAATATTTACTTACTTACAAATCAATGCTTTCACAAGAACATGATAAAGCTATGCTGGCTTAAAGGTTCATATAACCAGTTACTGGCACCATGTTAAATACCGCATATGCTACGTGATCTTGCATGGAATGTTTTATCAAGTATCGTACGCATTATATTACTATTAACACCAAAAGTGGTGCATATGTCCACAAACATTGTAGGGAATTTACAAACATTCATCCTTCGTAAAATCAACAACTCTTTTAAGCATTTCACAGTATTATTCGGTACCACACACGTTCAAAAAGCTATTGATATTCATCCGTCTTTTACAAAACGGCTGTGATGACGCCACATTGTTTCTCGCGTATGATTATGCCACCAGTCTCACAGCTGAGAAAGCTACAAAATTGATATACAAAGACAATTATCTCTCCCCGATCCACTTATACAATCAAATGTGCTCTTAATGAAGAAGAACTAGAGTCGTTTGTACATTTATACGGCATTATTTTGGTTCAGATACTTGTGGAAAGCTACTAGGGGGCTGCTATTGCAAATTAGGGCTGTCAAAAAAAATTTGAATTTCGAATATTCGTCAAATTTATAATGCAAGTTCAACTTTTAAAACATATCTTGAGACTTTATGGCGGGGGTTTTTCCCCATCCCACTGCAACTTGTGTTTTTAAATGAAAAATTTACCCTGCGCCCTCTTGTGGCCTCAGAAGAGAAGCCAAAAGCTTTTCTCCACCGTAACTGAAATTATGCACTTTAAATTTGAATATAATTATTAATAATATTTAAGTATAAAATTCAAATGTAGTTTTTCAGCCATTTTGACAGCCCTATTGCAAATAAACCTCAAGTAAGACATTAATCATTATAAAGACGAAAAATGACCAGGTGAGTCACAGTATGTACCATAAACCAAAAAGGCCATCGTCACATACAAACTTGGCAAACTTGATAACTTGGCGATGTTCACAAAACGGTATTTTTTGGCATTTGTGATGAGCGCAATGTGATTAAATACTGGTGCCGTAGCATTTCAGTGATGGGCTACTTTAAGACAATATTTCCTTTGAAAAGAAGATGCGGTTTGACAATCAAAACAAAACCAACAATATCTAAGGCAAAAACAGGCTGAGGGCAGCTAGAGTCCTGAGAAACAGACTGCAGTGCTATCGTCAGACGGGGCGTTTGGACACTACAGACTGAGATGATAGAGATGTCTGCGTAACACATTGTAGTTCAGCTAAAGTAATGTTGATACCCACCCAGATTGTAACAAAGAACAGAGGACAGACTAAAAGAAAAGTTGTCAAGGCGACAGTAAAGGGCTGTCAATGAACTGTTTGTGCGGTTTGTCACTGCCCACCATCACTGGGAGCTGGACTGTCGGAACGGCCTTCCTTCAAACTGCCTGATTGTTTCTTCTGCTTGGTCTTGGACTTTCTCAGCATGCAAACCTAAAAAAGAGAACAAAAGCCTTTTTAAATATACAGAACTTTATATTAGAACTGAAGGCTAACAGATGGTGAGAAAGCAAAATTCTGAAACTGAATATAGAACCTTTGGTTCTATTAACAATTCTGGAACATCTGCATTCTTCCACCGGAGAAGAAACACTTTTGCAATCAATTGTGAAAAAACAAAAGAGGCCACGATGTGAATAACAAATCGAACTGTGGGGAACACGTCTCATGAATATTTAATGAGGCTTACTTAGTGACCTTTCTTGAGTGTTAAATTCAGATTCTAGGATACTCCACCTCATAATGTTGTGTTGTCTTTATACTGCTAAGCAGCTAAAGTGAACCAACCAGACAAAGCGGGGTATGAATGAGTTAAAAGTATATAAAAGCACCTTTGGTCCAGCAGCTGAGATGATGATCTGTCCAGGTGATTGTATCCAGGGCTCTCCATCCACCTGCACTGGAATGGGTTTGTTCACAGTGATGCGAATGTAGCTGCCCTGAGCGATACGAATCCCAGAACGCATCCCACTCTGAACCTGACCCTAAAGAATTTTTTTTTGTAATAATTCATTAATCAATGTGAAAACAGAATATGCAACACAATTCAAATCCGCACCAATAAATCAATTCTGTTTAATAAACAATATACAGTAAACAATTTTTATAAAACAAATTTCGGCAAACAGTTTTTTGGCAATACTTAATACTTGTATTCAGCAATGACACATTAAATTGATCAAACTTGACAGTAAAGATATTTACAATGTTATAAAAGATTTCTATTTTAAATAAATGCTGTTGTTTTGAGCTGAAAGAAAAGTGTCACTGATTCCACAAGAATATTAAGCACCACAACCGTTTTCAACATTGATAATAATAATAATAAATCAAACTAAAACAGTTCTTAAATGTGAAGTGTCCAAAAAAAAAAAAAAAGAGAGAGAGAGCATCAGAACTCACCATGTGCACCACACCAGTAACTCCCACCACCTCCAGCATCCCATCATCTATCCTTGGCCGCCCAAACCGAGACTCGCTGTCTGAGCCCCACAGGTCAGCGCCAGAACCCCAGCTAGACACATACAGCAGCTTTAGTCTTCAACAGCAAACTCAGGTGTGTGGAAGCGTCACAAAGGAAGTGACTTTACTAACATTGTGTGAAACTGATACCTGGGAATATTGAGGAATATCAGTCCCTCTATACTGGGCAGTTCCACGTCGTGTTTGTCCACTTGCATTCTGATGTCTTTATGAAGGTTTCGTGTGTGACTCAACTTCTGCAGGCCCACCTTTACATACACACCTTTATTGTGGAACCTGCAAGAACAATGACAAAATCAAATTCCCCATGCACACCCCACCCTCACACTAACTGTTAGCCACATGGCCACACTTTTGAGGTGAAATAACAATACTCACCTGCTATTAAACTTGTCTGGTTCCACCTCACGTGCATGATGAAAGTCCAGACTCAGCTCAGCATCAATTCCCAGCCCAAAATAATTATTCATGTGCACAATCTATAACACAGACAGGCACAACCCTGTTATGATTGATGCTTTACGCTAGTAACTTGCAAAAGCAGAACTAAATGCATAAAAAATATGTATTATATTTATTTATTAATACTTTAACATTATATATATTAAAATGTTAATTAAATTTTTTTAAATAATAATCATATTTATTGTAATTTAGGGACTGATGATGTACCTTGGGTGGCTCTAGGAAGCCATTCTCTTTGCCATCCTCTGTCATTTCCTGTGCGTCCAGAAGAATTGTCCAGCGGTCCATTTGCACTTCCTCTGCCTCATCCACAGACAGCAGGATATTGTAGGGGTCCTCGCCGCTGTATCCCGCCCCCCATCGCAATACCCGAGCCAGATCGTTTCCTAACAAACACATGCAGCAGAACTGAGCACAAATAATAATGCTAACAATGCATTAACAAACACCAAAATCTACAGGATGCTAACAAACACTATTCAGCATTAAACACTAGAATTAATGAAGAACATTCTCTCCATCACTCACCAGTGCCCAGTGGTATGATGCCGATCGCTGGCTCAGGACAGGCGATTTTGTGCCGGATGGACTCCAGAACCCCCAGCACCCATCCCACTGTGCCGTCTCCTCCACACACCAGGATCCGAAAGTGAGGGACTTCCCTGAACGTGTGCAGCCTGTACGAAGCACATGCTCTTATATGTGAGAAGGGAAATGACAGCATGTATCCTTTTTTTAACAAACAGATAAAAAAATAGATAAAAGAAATCTTCTTGCTTCATGTGTGTTGAGCCAAAAAAGTCTTTACAAATGAACAAAAAAAGTTGCAACTGCACACTGAATTCAATACAGACTAAAAAAGTCTAGCAAAACATATTTTATTATATAAACTGCATAGTGCAAAAAGGTGCAAAGTGCAGGTGATTTAAAAGCTATTCATCCATCTGTCAGTCACAACATCCATACATCTGGCATCATTCAAAAGGAAATTTAGTCTAACCCAGGAAGTGGTCCTCCGCTGGTCAGCTCGAACACTTGGTGAGGGTTTAGAAGTTTTCGGAAACTGTATAAGATCTCTCTGCCCTTTAATCCACCACTTTTAGGGTTGACAAAGACTAGCAAGGGGCAACTTCCTTTGGCCAGCTTGCTTTGCTGTGGGGAGAGAAAATAACATTGGTTACACTTACAAGTGTTGGTGAAATGACTGTTGAATTGTACTATAGTTTCTCTGTTGGGCACTAGAGGGCAGATGCATCTAAAGATTGGGCCAACATTATGAGCTCTATTGTTGCAATGAACAGCATGTGAAATACTGATCACATTTAAATCAATACAGGTGATTATTTTGAATCAGCGGTTGTTATATCCAATATATGGACACTTAAAAGGGACAGTTCATAAAAAAATAAAGAGATAGTTCAGTCCTTTTAGTCATTTTCCAGAAGAGAGTAAGTTTTACAGATTTGGAATGACATAGTAAATAATGACAGGATGTTCATTTTTTTATTTGTTAAAAAAAGAGCATATAAAATAAGTCTGTTGCAACCACAGAGTGTCAAATGTACAGTATGGCTTTGCAAAAAGGTGGTGTACCATGATCTCAGGTATGACAAGTGAGTAGAGCTGTTTGCCGCTGATGCTGGTGTCTTTGGCCAGCATGTAAATCCTCTCCGCCTCTGAGAAACAGCTGATCTGCAGAACCACAGCACCTGAAAACAGCACAGCAGCTCAATTATACAAACACTCACTAACACCTGCTCACACCTGGGACACAATTATTTTTACCACCTATCATGACATGATGGAATAAGAAAAAAAAATTGTAGGCTTCAGTAGGCTTTTTTTAATGAAAGAAAGAAATTTACACTTTTATTCAGCAGTTCTTTTGAGCTTCCTATTTAAATATGAATAAAAAATGTCATGGTTTTCACACTGATAATGATAATAATGTTTCTAACATTTCTTTTGTTCATTTGTTTCTTGACTGAATCAGCATATTAGAATGATTTCTGAAGGATCATGTGTCATTAACTGGACTAATGGCTGCTAAAAATTCTGCTTTGCCAACAGAGGAATACATTTCAAAATACATTGAAATAGACAAAAGTTCATTTAAATTGTAAAAATATTTCATATTATTATTGTTTACTGTATTTTTGATCAAATAAATGCAGCCTTGGTGATCATCTTTGAAAGCATAAAAAAAAAATTGACCCTTTTTCAACTTTTGAAAACAATTTATGATAATTAATTAGCATTAGTATAATTATTTCATAATATATAATTTTATATTTTATCATAAAGATATATATATATATATATTTGTTAATATTTTACATATATATTTTACTTCACTTATATGCTATATATAATATACCACAAACAAAATTGCTGTAAATATTTATAAATATTTCTTGTTGAAATGTAGGAATCTTTATTGAAATATTTCTTGTTGAAACATTTATTTTGCATAATATTTACTCAAAATTCATAAAAACAGCACTTCTATATGTATCAGTCAAGCAGAATGGTCTATTTTGCAAATTGAAACACCCTTTGCTCCGTTTTTCACAAGTATAGCACAGTAGCGAACGACAGGAAATCATACAGAGAAGTAAAGAGAATAATAACTCTAGGTGTCAAAGCGTGTGTTAACTGCTACATATTTTAAGATCTCCACACAAACCAACACACTGCTGCAACAACAATATAAAAATACATTGTTGAAAGCATCAAGGCGAGTGAGCCAGTGTCCATGTGATGATTGAGAACAACCGGCAGTTCAGAGCGTTTGTGTGCAGAACAAGGGCTCTCATTTACAGAGCACCAAGAGTAGGCCAGACTGCGGCCCATGCACAAAGCAGGCGGTTTGTCCTGCAGCACGCACCAGCGACCTTCAGTGTTATCAAATAAAGTCATGCAGTTCAGTTGTGCTCAGAACAAAGACGGACATTATGAGCCACCTCTAAAGGAGGGATGCATTTCCTGTGACGAAGAAACAGGCCGTTCTCCCACAGAACCCTATGATTTATGAATGCAGTTTCTCTTACCTTGTTCAGAGTACACGTGAGTGATGGTGACCAAATGACCTGGGTGGGGAAAGAAATAGACACAAAATGAGTTTCTTTCTTCATCAAACCAAACTTGGAGAAATGTAACATTACATCACTTGCTCACAAATGGATCCCCTGCAGTGAATGGGTGCCGTCAGAATGAGAGTCCAAACAGCTGATAAAAACATCACAGTAATCCACAAGTAATCCACACCTCTCCAGTCCATCAATTGTGAACACCTTGTGAAGCAAGATAAACCAATCCATAAAGACATTTTAACTTCAAACTATTGCTTCCGGGCATCTATCCATAGGATTGCTTTCTCCAGTGAAAAAGTCATCTTGTCTGAATCAGGAGTCAAATATGCACATATCAAGACTGTTTAAGTGGAAACAGTTGTAAACAAATATGTCGGTGGATTTTGATGTTAGAGGACAATGGGGAATGGAGTTTTTCACTGGAGGAAGCGTTATTATGGATTATAAACTCGTATTTTGGCCCAGGAGCAACAATTTAAAGTTAAAATGCCTTAATTGTGGATTTGTTTTTTTACAAACAAGAACTTTTCACCTCACAAGACAATAATTGATGGACTGGATTTGTGTGGATTACTTGTGGATTATTGTGATGTTTTTATCAGCTGTTTGGACTCTTATTCTGACGGCACCCATTCACTGCAGAGGATCCACTGGTGAGAAAATAATGTAATGCTAAATTTCTCCAAATCTGTTCTGATGAAGAAACAAAGTCATCTACATCTTGGATGGCCTGAGGTCGTGTACATTTCTAGCAAATTTTTATTTTTGGGTGAACTATTCCTTTAACCATCAGATCCAATCACAATAAATGCCCAGCAGTCCCTTTATCATCTGTTCGAATCCCTTCCAGCAGAGAGGCGACAGGCATATTTACGATGAGTACACAAGATGCCTTATGTCAGACTTATAGGTCAGCATTGTTTAAGGACAATTTCATGGAAAGATTAATAAAATCCAAAGAGACTGACAAGATGAATGGCTACAATCCAAAGGATTTGAGCCATTTAAATCTTGAGCTTACACATCATATGAACACACACAGACTCACTTTTGACTGAGAGGTGTTCAGATAGCAGGTGTGTGTATTCCTCTTTTTCAAGCTGTGTCGGAAAGCCTCCCAAGAGCAGATTGACTTGTGCCACTCGATTCCTGCTTTCCTCAATGTAAAACCGTGTCTGGTTCATCTGTCGCAACGATGTCTGAAAGTCACAAGCTCAGAGTTTGAGACAATCAAGAAGCTCTCATATATTCCATATCAAGCACACACACTGTAAGGCTTATCAGGGCACATCACCTTGAGTGTTTTCCAAATGGCAAGCAAAATCATCATGACCCGCCTAACATACCTTCCGTATCTCCTGCAGTTTTTCCAGTAAAATCTCCTGACCGCTGAGGACTTGCCGTTGCACTGAAGATGGATAAGAAATGAAAGGGTAAGACATTGTGAAACCCTTCCACATTTTTCAAAGCTTTTCTATGTGTTGTAAGGGTTTGCACAACAAATGCCTTTAATTAAGCCTTTAAAGAAATCTTACCTTGTTTGCTGCTCATGAAAACCTCTACAAGGTTGAAGTCAGCATGGTTTTCATTCTATGGACATTTGCAGAAACCATGTGGATTAACATACATATTGTGCATTAAGTTCAAATAACTAGATTTTTGCATTTTCTGAAAAATATATTGTGGCGTTTGCCTGTACAAATGTTTCCACTAGAATACAAGGGCGTTGCAGGTGACTGCTATGTTGTAGGCAAAAAATATTTTGCTGGTTTATGATACAGATACATGTCTTGATGTACGATACTAATACATAGGGTTAAAGCGTTTGTTTAAATAAACATAAGCTGTGTTTATGAGAATTAAATTCCAAGTTACCTGTTTTTCTATTCGTGGGAGCACTTCCTTTAAGATTGAGTCTACTGTGCTGCTTTTCCCAACAGTAACTGAGGTGACTTCAACCCTGAAACACACGTGAAAGAACTTTCCTCATTACGCCAACATTTAAATACGTTAAGCATTGAAAAACGTTCCATCCCTAGATTCACCAGTGGTCTGGCACCGTATAAATCATACACTGGTCTGCCACTGAAACTTCAGACAATGTTTTGATTTACTGTGGTCAAATATTGCATAAGAACATTAACGTTTGATTGTGGCGCTAACTGGCAGCATGTGTTAAGTCTGACTCAATCCCTCCCTGACTCAAAACTGTTAATAAAACACAAAATGCTTCATTAGTTCCAGACCCGCGTTAACAAAACAAAACGCCTGATCTAATGGAAACATCAAGCACATGAGTGGCACTGCTATTGTTTTCATGAACTCTAAAGGTTTCCTGTTGAGGTTCCATCAGCATTTGTGATCCATTTCCTACTGGCATGGCAACAACATCTAAGGTAAACCATGGATGCGGTGTCACTTCATCTCCGTGGCAACGGAGACACACAACAGCAAGCTTGTCATTAGTCAGGCCATGTGCGTTTTGATGGGTTTCATATACACTTGCCCTCGCTGAGTGGTATGCGACACATCTATTGTCTATTTCCTTGCGATGTCTGGAGATGATTTATGGTTTGTTTGGAGAAGCAAGAGGACTGATGTTCCATAAAACCCTTAGATAAGTAAACTGTAAGCTAGAACTCCCCTATTTACGCAAGAACTGCACATCTTTACGATGTGTTAGCATCTAAAATTTTTAGAGCACTGTTTTGTATGTAAAATAGATTTTCCATCGTGTTCTGCTTAGCTATATAAAGTAACTATTAAATAGTGGTGTGCGATATGTATCGCCTACAAATAATAATGAAGTGCGGGCTGCAATACCATTAGAATGACCCCAGAATTCAAGATATGGGGGTCTAAATGCTGTTCTATGTGTTTTTGTTTTATTTATATCGTTTGATATAGTTCGGCAATATCACACAAGAAAAAGTACGGTTTTCTTCGAACGTCAGCACAATTGCAAATGTTATATTGATTTTATGCAACAGTTCAATAAGCAATAAGTTAATATTGTGTGTTACATTTCAGACACAATAATGTCTGTTGTTTGCTTTATTTCCCCAAAGAAAATAGTTGCAACATCAGAACGGTTGCGCATCTTTGAGAATCACACAGCTGTGTTTCGTTACTGAATGAATCTGTGTTTTTGAATAAATTGGGTGAGTCAGTGATTCAACGACCCATTCATAAAGACAGTGAATTAATCAGCCATTTGAACGAATTGTTTAAATAACGACTCAATGAATTTAACCTGTAATATTCCGTATGAATCTACGTATTTAAGACAGCTGGACAACACAAAACAGAACAACACATATGCAATAAAAGCAGAAGTAGAGCTCACTTGCGCGAGCTGGAATAAATCTTCACCACTTCCGTTTCTTTAGGTTTTGATCTGAGCACCCAGGAATCAGACACGGTATCCTTAAATATGGGCTTGTTGTCCGGCGTGCCGTTACGGTTGATGATGTCATCTGTAAACAGTCCCTGTTGGCTGTAACTCTGTAGCTCGTAATCCTGCGGTTCATCTGGGATGTAGAACGCTCTGAGGGATGCTTCCTGTCAGGACAGGAAGTATAGAAATCAGCATAACACTGACAAAAATGTTTGTGTGTTATTCAGCCATGGATTTATAATAACAATTCTGAGGTATATAATGTAAAAGTTTAATTCAGGTGAAACTCGATTAGGTAAAAAACATCTCACCACTCCTTCCTCATTCTTGATTATTCGAGGGATTGAAACCAAACAAAACTGATTCCGCTTAGCTGCATCGTCACCATCGAAAACTTTCAGCGTCTGTTTACCTGTAGGCCAAGAGGAAGGAGATTAATTTGGGCATGAGGTTGATTAGTATTACCCATGTCATTTTTGCCCAGGTTTGTACCTGTGTCAGGTGATCCCGTAGACGGAGTTTCCTTAGAAGTTACTGGACTCGGGGTATCCACATCATCCAGGTTATCTGGAGAAAACAAACTTCTCTATGAGCATTTACAGATATTCTTGTTATTTGATAATCGGAGGTGAATATGACACTCTTTAACAATAAATTAAGGGGCATTAAAGGTGTAATTTTCCAACCATCTTATTTTCAAGGCTTACACATTTAATCGCAGCAAACAGTAATTAAAGCAGAACAGAATTATTTTGCTCACTGAGAATGAAGAAATGTTTCGGGTTCAATACATCTGTGACAAGCTGTCGAGTACCACAGACAACAATTGTGACATGTCTCCCAGTTTGTAAAAACAAGTTAAAATCAAGTGTTCAGCATTGCACTTACAATGAAAATCTATGAGGCACTGCTATGGGATACAAAACACATTTCTAAAGTGTAACCACAACACCTACCAATTTTGGGTGTATCATAAGATTGATAAATTATTTATTCCTGCAATAGATAGCAATAGCAATAGGCAATTTATTCCTGCCGAGACAATGTTGTAATTTCAGCAGTCATTACTTCAGTCTTCAGTGTCACATGATCCTTCAGAAAGCATTCTGATATGCAGATTTGGTGAATATGAAGTTCAAAAGAACAGCATTTATTTGAAATAGAAATCTTTAACATTAACATAATAAATTCTAAATATCTTAACTGTCACTTTTGATCTATTTAATTCATCCTTGCTGAATAAATGTATTCATTTCTTTTAGAAATTATTACAGACTGCAAACCTATAATTATTTGTGACCATGGACCACAAAACCAGTCATAAGGGGCAGTTTTTTGAAATTCAGATTTGTGCATCATCTGAAAGCTGAATACATAAGCTTTCCATTGATGGATGGTTTGTTAGGATAGGACAATATTTGGCTGAGACAAAACTTTGAAAATCTGGAATCTGAGGGTGCAAAAAAATCTAAATATTGAGAAAATCACCTTTAAAGTTGTCCAAGTGAAATTCTTAGCAACGCATATTACTAATCAAAAATTAAGTTTTTATATATTTACGGTAAAAATTTTACAAAATATATTCATGGAACATGATCTTCATTTAATATCCTCATGATTTTTGGCATAACAGAAAAATCTATAATTTTGACCCATACAATGTATACAGGTGCATCTCAATAAATTAGAATGTCGTGGAAAAGTCCACGCCGAATTGAGGCAGTGATTAAAGCAAAAGGAGCCCCTACCATGTATTGAGTACATGTACAGTAAATGAACATACTTTCCAGAAGGCCAACAATTCACAAAAAATGTTTTTATGTTTTCTTATGAAGTATTCTAATTTGTTGAGATTACTAATTTGGTTTTTGTTAAATGTGAGCCAAAATCATCACAATTAAAAGAACCAAAGACTTAAACTACTTCAGTCTGTGTGCATTGAATTTATTTAATACATGAGTTTCACAATTTGAGTTGAATTACTGAAATAAATGAACTTTTCCACGACATTCTAATTTATTGAGATGCACCTGTATACATTGTTGGCTATTGCTGCAAATATACCCGTGCTACTTATAACTGGTTTTGTGGTCCAGGGTCACATTTTAAGTGCATTACTATAAACACAATTTTACTTTACAAGCCTGATGTATGAGTAAAAATGCTTGTCTGTGCTAATCAACAGCGTGCCACACATGCGGTCCACAGAACTTGTTGTAAACCTGAACACTCCTTTAAGTTTAAGGTGTTCGCTTAAATTTCAGTGACAATGTGAACGTGTCCAGGCATTACCCATCTCGCTGTGGTGGGAATTTTCTGAGATTCTGTAACAGTGCATCTTGCTGAAGTTCCGTGAGCAGATCCGCACGCAGCTGGGGTGAAGAATCATGTTCTGCAACCGTCCCATGCTGCACTCTGGGGGGATGATTATGTAACATGACGCATGTGCCTGCAAACATATAAACAGATAAGTGGTTGAGTCGAGAGATTAAAAGCAACGGTACAGCTTTAAGACAATTGCAGATTTTCTAATAATGTCAACAAATTCTACATTCATTTATCCAAAGCAATATATAGGAGTATTGTCCCTGTAATAAGTGTGCTGTATTAATCAGAGGTTAGGTGGTTTGCTAAAGAGCACAATAGTCTACTATTCACGGACTGACCTTTGCAGGGTTTTAACCAACAACCTCAACCTTTTGGTTACTAGTCCTGATGTTCGGCAACACACCAACACACCAACTCGACTCAAATAAAAGTACAGCAACAGCGAGTGAGTGTGTGTGTAAGGCCTTATGTCTTTGTTCTCAAATCCCTCTAAATCCTAGAGGTTTGTGCTTTCAAAGTATTTGTGTTGCAAATAGCCATTTCAAATATGTACCCTGCAGTCTCTGTCCTTGAAAAACCTTTTGCTCAGGCACTAGTGCTTACATCATCTACTAACCGACATGCTGAAAAACTAGTGCTGGGGAGGGGATAAAATGCACGCTAGTGTTCAGAGGGACATTGTCTGATAGCAGGAGTGCAGTAGAGTACAGCTTTTTATCACCTGGAGCTAAATAAAACATAATGCGGGAAAAAGTGGAGAGTGAGTCAGTGGAAAGTAAGCTTCTAAGTAAGCATCGTTGGTGAAATGGAAACTTGTATTGTGAGTGATTTGCAACACAGTCATACAATTAATACCAAAAATGCAGAATGTAAAAGGAATGTCTTGACAACTGATTTGGAAACAGGCATCATACTACTATCTAAATTTTTAAGTCAGTAAGATTATTATTATTTTTTAAAGAAATTAAAACTTTATTCAGCAAGGATGCAATAAATTGATCTAAAGTTCCAGTAAATGACAATTATAATTTTACATTTCAAATAAATGCTGTTATTTTGAACTAACTTTCATATAAGAAATCCAGAATTTCTGAAATTCAGGAAGACTGTACCACGGTTTCCACAAAAACTATTGTTTTCAACATTGATAATAATAAATGTTTCTTGAGCAACAAATTGATCATGTGCCACTGAAGACTGGAGAAGACTGGAGAACTGACATTTTAGACATATTAACATAAAAAACAGTTAATGTAAATTGTAATAATATTCCCACAATATTACTATTTTTACTGTATTTTTACTGTATTTTTCTTTCAAAAACAAACAAAACTCCAAATTTTTGAATAGGATATGTACATTCATGTTCAACCATCTTGGAAATATTTTTTCCATTTCAGGCCATAGTAATGGGTTTGGAAGTTGATATAATTCATGTAGCTACTACCTACAGTACATTGAAACCAAGAAACCAGGTCAGGCAATAGAAAAAATATCCACTGCCAAGATGACAAAGGAATAAAAAACACAGCAAGCTATGCCTGTATTCAACTTCAACCCGAGTACAATTTTGTAAGTGCTGACAGGAGCTGCATCCTACATTGCACCTGTTAAATAATAAATTGATTCATTGTGAGACACGACAGCCTGAGAGCCCACCTATAACTAAATAATGAAAAACTGAAAGCGTTGAATGATAAGACAAGTATGGGTTGGGTGGACTTAAAAAAAACAAAACAAAACACAAAATCACACACTTACCGTAATGCCACACCATTCGCATCTCATGCCAGCCAGGATATCCGAAGAACTGCAGGTGCGACGACAGACTTCACAGCGGGCACCTGAGGACATGTTCCCCTCCCGCCAGTGGTGCTGGTACGTGTCCTATCAGAGCAGGAGGGGATGATGGGTTAGGAATAACCATGTGGCCAATAACACAATCTAGAGCAATAATAAAGCTAGGGAATGTGATTTACCCAGGACAGGCTCCTGGATCAACATCCGTTACGCTTTATGCTGTCGTTAAACAACATTCTTATCAAGCTAACATTTCCCGTCAATTTTAGGAGTAGGATAGTTTGATCTATAATTAGAAATTATACAATTATATAATTCTATTTATAAGTAAATCTAATTAAGACAAAATCATGTTCTAATAAGGCAAATTATTTTGTGTGCTAGGGAACAATATCAACAGTCTTCAAAATTGTTGACTAATCTAATGATTTTTCCCAAGCTAAAGACAAAAATATTTACATTTAGAAATTAAGGACATTTGGAAATGTAGAAATTCATACTTTTACATCGCCTGTGTAAAAGTACAGTTGCATCAGCGTAATTTTTGAACAAAAAAGGTGTAGCAATTTATGAAGCAATGCTCACATAGAAGTCTATTTAAGCAGCTTTCTGTTTGTTCAACACAATGAATTAACATGAAAAGACTAGAACATGAGCAAAACTTGCATAAGGAACTTTTATGCCCTCATGCAAAACTCCCAAGATGTAACAACACCTTTACACATCTCGCATATTCCTAAGAAAATGCACTATAAATAATTATTACTCATCACATAGATTTTCCATTGAATTCTATCTTTTCTGTCAGTAAAATGTTGTAACGATTTGTATTTGTGACATTTATTGCACAACTTCAGTGGCAAAAGCTCTTTTCGTTTAATCAGTCACTGTGCTGTGGGTGCTCGGTTTTTTATTCTGCTTCTTGTAATGTGAAAATGCAAAAGAAAACATACTGCGAACTTGCAATCTAGTCACCCATTTCAATAAACAACATCCTATGTATTATTTCACTAGAGTACACTTGGAGTTTCTTGTTTCTCTCTCCAATTCTCATTCATGTCACAACCTGTTTTCTCTAGTGGAAATAAAAATTTTATTTCCTTTCTTTTCTTCATTCCTTAATTTCTAATCCCTATTAGCATCCTTTGCTGTGGGAGTGTTTCTGAAGTATAGAAAAGTCCAATCCATATTATTATGCCAACATGCCAGAAATCAATTTGGATTATAAACCAATGAATTAAAAATTTGGTAAATTAAGTCAAATGTTCAGTTAAAGCAAACTCTAATTTATGTGAGGTTTATTACAAGTGGAGGTTAGCCATGGTTTTATTCTCTGGTCTACTGGCTTTAAATGTCAGGTTAATACATCAGTAGATGGTGCAGTCATGGTTCTCATACTCACAATGTCTTGCCCTCCATCTTGGTGGCAGAAACGACAGTCGCTAACGCTGAACGGGGCACAGTCGCTGTGCACATGCAGCTCACACACTGAAAAACATGTGAGGTGAGGTTACTGTCTTATGTGATTTATCCACTAAGCAAACATCATCTGAGGCAAAACAGTTTATAAATTATTTTTTATTTCCATAGGGCAGTGGAAATGTGATGAACTAGTACCGCCTGTGAGGTGATACAGGTCTGACAGAGCAAAAAGTCACTTAATTCACATTAGTGTAACAAATGTTTGAGTAGGTGTGGGAATTAAAGACCGACTTTTCTTCGGAGCTTAATTTGTGCCTTTTGTAAGCATAGAGAGAGAGGAAGAGAAATGAAAGAGAGAGTTGAAGTGCAATGTTTTTCTTTCAGCTTGGTTCTTAGAATTCAGCCCACTGAAAAAAGCCATTCTGCCATTGCCATGGCAACAGCTGCTTTCCAAACAGGGACGACCAGCACAGACAAATGAGCAATAACAGAATAAAAAAAAAGACCAAGAGGGTTTGGGGAAACAGGAAAAAAAAAGGTTTTAGAGGAAACGATCTGATTCTGAATCTGATTATTAAAATAAGGCGGAAAGGCTGTTGAGCACAGAAGACAACCACAAAAAAATTTTAAAAACCCTGCTTTAAAGGCAGGGTATGTGATTTTTCAAAAACACTTTAGAAAACTGATTCGGGCCGAATAGCAAAACAAACTTGTAGTCAATCAGCAATAAGGGGCGTGTCTACTCGTGATGTGGAGGAGAGAGCTTTCAGTGCATGGGACGGACATTAGCCGAGCCGAGCGACAGAAAGATAGAGATGGCGGATAAAAAAACAAAAGAGGAAAACGTCTGCGGAACGATAAGGCAAGAAGTAGGACCCGTGTAAATATCGGATCAGCTTTCCAGCGCTGGAGAGAACTCAAGGAGCGGAGGCCTACGATCGGACGCCGAGGTTGCTTTGTTTCTTCTCAATAGGTGAGTAACACCGTGTCTACAACAACTAAAGTCTGCCTACACTGGACGCGATCAAACGACCGTTGAAAACCATTTGAAATCGGTGTCAGCACGTCATAAATAGAACCCGGCAGCAGTTTTCTGTAGGGGATTTGTTGCGCCGCGCCGCTCACGTCCATAGACACGGTGTAACATTGGTTTTGCTTTGTTTCACAGAACGAATCGTTGCCTGGGTTGCGTACGTATATGTGGGGCAGAGCTATCAAAATAGGGGCAAGACCCTTTTGGGGTAGAGGCGTGTTTGTTTTGGTGATTTCAAATATCAACATTGGCTACCAGAAATCACTTACTCTGCCTTTAATCTGCCTAGTTTCGTCCATTACGCTTGTTTAAGCTTGGGTTACTGGCCTGGCTGAGCTGGTTTAGTTTGTCAGCCAGACTGACCAGCTGACAACTGTGCAAAACACCTCTAAAACCAGCAAAACAAACCAGACTGAACAGCAAACAATCTTAATGTGTATCAACAAAGAAGAATATCTGACCAACAGCAGCTGACATACTTTCAGTAGGCCACACCTACACCTTTCTATTTTGGTTCATTTCCCAAAAGACCACTTCGAGTCGAGACTCTAATTTAATTTAACATTAACATAACATTATCCACGATTTCTCTGACCCTTGTAATTAAACAGACTGCTTTTGCTACTACACCTTTAAAGGGACAGTTCACCCAAAAAAATAAAATCTTTCATCATTTATTCACTCTCATGTCATTCCAAACTTTTCAAGATATTTTGAAGAATGATGGTAACCAAACAGTTTTAGTTTACTTCCATGGTATAGACAAAAAAAAAAACGCATACCCAGGCCGTCTGAGAGAATGAGTTCACGGGCTAATTAATATAAACATGATTATAAGTTGATCCCTTGTCATTTGAGATGTAACTTAAAGCTTAATAAAGTGTTGAGAATAAGTAGCCTACGTAAAATTATTTATTTGACAAACAACGGTAATATTCTGTAAATCTACGTCAGTTACGGAAGCTTCCAGGCGAGCGGATTCTCCGCAGCTTTGGCACCTCCGCTCTATTGCTATGTGACTTGTCAGGATTGTTGCGCTTTCTCAGAGGTTTGCTGGTATGCACATGATTTCATGCGAGAGGTAAGCGGTCCGCGAAGCGCTCGCCCAAGCTAAAAAATGCTCTGTTGCTGCCAGATCTCGACTGCCGAAAATTACATTGTGTTTGATGCAAAACTAACTCGACTAAATCAAATGGAAAAAAAACATTGTAACTGTATATTTTCATGCTTTCTCAAGCAAAGCAAATTTTGAAAGTCCACTAAAACCATATCTTACATTTTTGGTCATAGACAATGTTGAAGATATAGCCTACGCTATTGTCAACATGCCTGGTAAATTAACAATGTTTATCAAAATTTAAAATAATAACAAACATCAGGAAAAAAAAAAAGAGGAAACCGTACAATCGTCAGAACATTTTGAACATTCGGAAGATTTTATTTTTAGGCTACCTGTGTTAAAGATATTATTTTTGGTATTTTACAAGGTATTGGAGTAGTGTCACCAGGGTGGGAGTTTTAGGAGGAACTCCTATTCACTGGAAAAACAAAAAAATAATTCAGTTTATGCAGAGACATATAGACTGGGGGAATCCCCCATCTCCCCACCCTCTGACCATAACGTAACTACGTGTAAACGTTATTTGGCAGTTTTTACTTGGAAAAGCAGATATATGTATTTCTGGCATTCGAATAACTATGGATAAACATGAAATGAGAGAAGAAGGATTGGAGAGGTATTTCATTTAATAAGGTAGGAAATGTGCATACTTTTAAACCGACACCTGCCACGGTGTTCCCCTCTTTGAGTGTTTCCTAAATTCCGATGCGGCGGGAGGGAGGGCGGATGGGGGGTCTTAAAGGGGTCATATGATGTTGCTAAAAAGAACATTATTTTGTGTATTTGGTGTAATGAATTTTGGAAGGCCAAACAAAGTAGTTTCCCTTTCACAACGAAACAGCGTCACACACCGCGGCCTTGAGTGAGCGGATTCGACGAAGGAGCGTCCGGAGGGCTTGCGGCAACGACCCCGGGCTGGACTCTGCTTCGTCCACGGTGAAAGCCCACACAGTGCCTTCATGACATGGCGGTGGTGGCAACAACAATACTACAGCGAGAATAAAAGTTACGCCTTCTTTCTTTGCGTGAACATTTGGGCGGCGTTATGCAAATCTTCCCACATAGTGACGTAGACATGTTATTACACTTTCAGATAAACATCATTTACTATTTTTAATTTTTTTTTCCTCGTGGGGACCCCACAATGTCAAAAATTTCAGGTTTTACTATCCTTGTTGGGACATTGCCACAATGTAGCATAAACAAGTACACAAACACACACACCTTCACAGCGCAGAGCCGAACTGCCCTCCAGATGCTTCCGGCAAACACAGCAGAACCTCTTCTTCTGACCGGCAGGACCGAAGCAGTGCGCTACAGGAACCTATACCACAAACAAGGAGAAGAATGATTAATAAAATAAAATCTGGGACTCGTGCTGCCTTCGAGTGCACCAGTGAAACTTGTACCTCCGAGTCAGATGTTCGCTATTACAACATTTAAGTCGGAATCATAACATGGAAGTATCTGAAAAACAAAACAAAATAATGATATTGTGAACAACTATTATTCACAATAGCATTATTTTGTTTGTTTACAGCTACTAATTACATCTGAATCCAAAAAGAAAATATTAATTTCTATCACTTAAGTATACATGGCATCACAGCTGTATCTGAAGCAAACCATGAATATTAAATGATTAACGCCATGCGCAAAAGGCTTGGCTTTCGCTAACAGATCTCTATATGGATTACAGATACAATATAATTTATATTATATCAGTGTTTCCTCCATGTTTCAAATCGACACATCACTTCCAACATCACTTCCTTCCTGTCTGGGGGAGGGGAGTAGAAATGCAGAAGGCATTTAGGATTTAAATAGCTGATTTTTAAATTCTTTTTGATCTCATGTACCAGTAATAAACTTTGATGTACAGCAATGCATGTGTAAAAATAACTGAATACAGAACGAGAAGTGCCGTATACCACATGCACCAAACATGGGCCATTCTTAATGTTTAGTTTCAGATTACAGTAAATAACATTCAGCTAAAAGTGAACATAATACAACACTGAAACCTAATCCTTCCTCTGTTAGAGTGCATTCTTCAAGCTTTATATTTAAAAGCATTTAACCTGTTTAAAAAAAAACATATGCAATTATATGCACTCAAAGAAAAGCCAAATCGTCTGAGTGGTTCTCCCTTTCCTTCCACATATTTACTTCCTATAGAGGCCCCCTTTACATCTAACATGCAATTTTGGTTGATCGGTTCAAAATCAGGTAGCATCTGACCACTTCAAAATCTAAGTTTAAATGCACTCTGATCAGATCAAGGAAACCACATTTGGATCATTATTGCATACAACAAAGAATATGTAATCAGGGGCGGATCTAGAAAATAATTTTTAGGGTGGCAAAGGGGTGGCATGGGGTCTATGAGGGGTGGCAACACCAAAGCAAGCCCCCATGCATAGTTTTTGGGGATTTATGGTCTGACATACACAGTTGTGTTCACAAATATTGTATTACCATTAAGTAATCATCTATACAGTTTACAATGAAAAATAAATAACAACATTTCAATATTCATCATGGCACCAAGTAAATGCACAATATTAAAAAACTTCAACAGGTTATAAATGTTTCTGAGCTTTTATCACTAAAGAAGACATGCGGTTCTATTAAAATTACATA
>NW_015638958.1:691360-691884 GCF_001515625.1 Sinocyclocheilus rhinocerous | reverse complement strand
AGACAAGCCAGCATACATTTGTCTTTCAAACTTTTCAATCTAGTTATTACAGTTTTTCTAACAGGTTTTTTTTTTCAACTGCTTACACACATTTTCAAAACTTTGCCTATTGTTTTTTCAAAACTTTACACACAAATCCAAGAATTGCACACATAAAATGCAAAATGCCTCACAGCTCTTGCAAAATACAGCACTGCATTCAAAATATCACATTGTATTTAAAAGAGTAAATTTAGCATCATCTGCACATTTGGCCAAATTTCATTACAGTATACAGTACTATAGCAGTTTCTTGGTCTCCTGACACAAGACTAGCTATATCTCTAGGCAGTCATTTCTCAGTTCTTAAAAAATGCAGTACACATAAAAAATTGTTACAAATTAAATTTGACAGTCACACGCTTGAAGGTGTACATGTGCTACAGTTTACTGTACATATAGAATAGTGAAATTTCCAATATCTAATATACTGTAATTATACTGTATGTGTAAGTATAAAACCCCTGTAGATGATTGGCTTAGCT
>NW_015638958.1:684365-691314 GCF_001515625.1 Sinocyclocheilus rhinocerous | reverse complement strand
AAGTAGAAACCCCTGTAGATGATTGGGCTTAGCTCGAGCTCTCTCCGTTGTTAGCATGCAGAGATTCTGATTGGTGTGTCATCAGTTTTGCTACCTAATGTTTAACTACTCATTGTTAAACTTTTTGAGAAATGTGTCTTTGTTTTGAAAACTGAATTATGAGTTTGGGGAAAAAAGGTGGCAACTAAAATCAGCTATATTAACAATCGAGAAAACTGCAATACGACTAGATTCTTACCTAACTCTGCTATTAGTTTCCGTGATCGACATCTTATTGATTTCATGTTATTGTTACGGCTTAGCCTATATCCATGATGAAAGTGGAGCGAGCGGTCGGAGAATCGGATCACCAAACAATTATGGAATCCAGCTAAATAACATCCAGAATAAAACTTTTAACTTTTAATGTGAGCATAGCTTGAGCTTTTTAAAAGACCCAAAGCAAATTGTTCTGATATAGTGAAGAGATGCAGTGACAAATCCCAGCCGGGATGTCTAGTTGCGTGTGCCCATCTGTAACGACTGATTTCACGGGAAGTCGTTCAGTCGTTGTGACAGCACAGAAACAGGGCAGGAGAAGTCAGGCTTTCTGCCCTCTCCTTCCAATTTCCTCACTCTTGATGGGCAGCAATGTGACTCCTCTGGATAAATATCTACAGGTCTTTCGGCTGCTTGATGTGCAGGTTGGTAAATAATTCTACAAACACTTCAGTAGGCTGGTGAATTAGTGGTTAGAGGTGTGTTATGTTACCAAACCATTTCGTCCAAGGCATTCTGGGTAAGTGAGACATGCTCTTGAGCTGATCTTCATTCACTATGCTGCAAAAAACATAATTCTCACACACAGGAAAACTCCCTTTAGAATGTCTATGCTCCTGAACATTTCCATTAAGCATTCTTAAAGGTGAAGTGTTTCATTTTTTCCCCATACAAGTTTCACCTGCCCAGTTTAAAGGGAGAGTTCACCTAAAAATGAAAATTCTGTCATTAATTACTCACCCTCATGTCGTTCCAAACCCGTAAGACCTTTGTTCATCTTCAGAACACAAATTAAGACATTTTTGATGAAATCCGAGAGCTTTCTGACCCTGCATAGACAGCAACGCCACTGAAATGTTCCCAGACCCAGAAACATGGTAGGACATAGATAAAATAATCCAGGTGACATCAGTGGTTCAACTATAATTTTATGAAGCTACGAGAATACTTTTTGTGCGCTAAGAAAACAAAAAGAACACATTTATTCTACAATTTCTTCTCTTCCCTGTCAGTCTTCGACACACGTTCGCTATGGAGGGTCAGAAAGCTCTCAGATTTCATCAAAAATATCTCAATTTGTGTTTACGAAGATGAATGAAGATTTTACGGGTTTGGAATGACATGAGGGTGAGTAATTAATGACAGAATTTTCAGAATTTTTTGCGTGAACTATCCTTTTAAGATACTGATATGTAATATACCAAAGGAGTCCCTTTGAGGGTACTGAGGGCCTGTGACAAGCTGCTGTACCCCTAAAAGGTAAAATTTTTTTTTTTGCAGATTTGTCTCTGATAGTGAACATGCAAGTACTCCAAAAAGGCAGGGGGACATTAACTAAATTTCTGTGGCAGACCTAGGCAGACCTGTCAACGTCAGTGAAAAAAACAAAGTGACATTTATGGGCAGACATTCTCACGAGTCACGACAGCACAGCACACAGTGTACGATGGGATAGATTAGGTGCCTTACTCAATATTTGGATATATGGCTTGGGAACACAAAGAAAAATAGCTTGACATTTGCTCAAGCAAATCAGGCTATTTAGACGCTTGTGAGGGAGCCAGAAATCGAACTCGCTGATGTCTGTGAGCTCACAGACACGGAACAGCTGTTTAGAAGCCTGGACTGCCTACATTTTCATAATGCTGAGAAATGTCATGAGCCAAAATACAGCCATTGCACAGAAAATACCTAAACTCTAGGGACCAAAATATAATTCCATGTAATACAGAGGAAAATATGGTGAGGTTTTGTGTTTAAGGTTGCCGAGGTACACAAAATCTTTGATGATGAGGCCCCAAACAAACACACACACCCTACGGCATGTGTCCTTGAGCTGCGGCCCACCTCTCCCTCCTGCAGTGGACACATCCTCAATGGCTCTTGGCCTCCCAGGGAAGTCACTACAGTAGACTGCAGAGCATCCTACTGGACGTGACCTCGCTTCCTGTCATTAGCCGTCATCTCTCTGATCCTAAAGGTGATTGGCTCCTGTAAATGTCTACTGCTGAGGTACTTAAACTGAAATAGTGCTTTTGGAAAAAATGGATGGAAAAATAATGCTTGGTTTTGTTCTGCTAGACCCTTTGTTGTTTTGATGAATATTCATATTATAGATTAAGATTCATGATTCAACAAATTTAAATTGAGTAATTACTTTAAAGATAACGTGAAATAAAAAATTACTCAATTTATGTACTCAATAAATACCCCTGGCAGTGGTTATTGCTAACTAAAACTAAAATTATAAACTGAAAAAAGCTGAAATAAAATTAAATACTAATATTAAAAGAAAAAAGTGAAACTAAAAAAACTTTAGAACTAATATCAAAAGCTGAAAAAAACTAAAACTTAAACTAAAATTACAATGGAAACTAAAACTATAAAAATACAAGCTACTATAATAGTATATAAACAATACTACAGGGTTTAAGAAGGTTTTATGATGATAAATTTAAAACCTAGTTTAACAGAAATAATAATGACAATAATAATTGAATGGAACATAATATTTATGATAAACTTTGAGATAATTCAAAGGTTTTCATAACCCATATTTGTTACTGTTTTTTTTTTTTTTTGAATAACTCACTTTTTTTTATGTTTCAGAAAACAAGACTTAATATGTTCAATTTGTATCAAGTAAATGTATCTTGATGTTTAGATATTGGAAAACAAAATACAGAGTAAGATGTTTTTATTTTAATTTTTTTGCAGTGCATGCAACATTTAATGCCATGACTTTATGAATTTAGGACTTTCTGCTCAGATTTAAGACCTTTTTTAGACCTTAATTTGTGGAAGGTGAATTAAGACCCACAGAAACCCTATACTAAAATAATACAATAAAATTCCCTTATTGTGAATGTTTCATCACAAGTTATTGTAAAGAAAATTGTTATTTCACTTATTTAAATTTAAAACATGTCTATTTAACAAATAACCCTACATTTTATCCTGTCAAATTGATTTTGTTTCATATGGATATCCGTTACATTTCAGAAGTGAAATGTGTTGCGTGCACATGATTTCTTTATTTAAAAATGATTAAACAATTGATTTTATTCCCACTTATTCACAGGTAAGTGAAGGTGATACATGACTATAAACTTTTTCAAGTCTTAAAGGACATATTCTCGATTTTCAGTAATAACAGTGTCGAATGGCTGCAACTGTTGTGTTCGTATTTCCTCAGATGCAGTTCAGCGAGGTTGTTAAGTAAAGGTTAATGGAGCAGTTGGCTCGGAGACTGATTCACTCCTACACCACCCACCCACCCACAAACACACACACATACACACATACTCACACACACAGAGAGCTGAGAAAAGTCTTCAGCCAGTACAAAAAAAAGTCACATCCATTTCCTTTTCAAACTGAACACATCAGTCTTACAGCCAAAGAAACTAGAAAAGAGAATTAAAACACTGCATGCACTGTCTTGTTGTCTCTGCATGCATTATGTATGAAGGCAAACTTCCAGAAGAGTCTCTGAGGGCCCGTCTTTTATTCAGACCAGTGGTTTCTGTTCCCCCTCATTATCTTTCGGTCTAAATTAAGTTTTGCTGCGGCATGGTGCTTGACTCGGCCTTCTGTCATGCCCTACGGCTGCTCTGATGCGACTGGCCGGTCTGTGTCACCTCTGTGCTGTTTGGCGTAAGCAAGGCAGGTTTTTCTCGCACATGTGGCATCAGCACTTTAAGAGGATGCAGTTTCCAAGCAGCAAGCATCTCATGCGGTTACTTTATCACATGCTGTTAACCAGCAAGAACTGTTCATTTTTTCATAGTAAATGTACATCCTGTTTTATATATAGCAGTTTTTCTTCGAGACCAAGTAACTGTTCAAAGCCTTTTTGTACATCTGATTGATACAATCAATACGTAATGGACAGTTTACAGTCATTATTATGGGAAAAAAAACCTGATAAAGCCCACTTATTATATTCCAATCCTAATTAATTCATTAACATTTAAATGACAAATACATGGATATTAATTCTTGATTTTAATCTAATTATTTCATTTTTAATCCTCTAATTATCTAAGTACAAATTGTCCATGTCAAAAACAACTGGCCTAGCAACTAGACAAACACAGTGTCGTTGTTAACTAAAACAAAACAAAATAGTAGGAGATGAAAAAAGCAAAACTAATTTTGTTTTGAAAATTAGAAATGTTGCCTTGGGAGCTAACTGAAATGTGAAAAGTGATACAATTACTAAAACTGAAATAAAAATAAATGTAAGCTATATATAAATATAAAACAAAATAAATAAATTATAGAAAAAATGTATAGAAATAAAAATCTAAAATTATTTCTAAATATTAATAAATAATATAATAGTATACAAATAATACTAAACTAACACTGGACAAAGAATGCAACAATATTACAATAAACAAAATAATATATATATATTTTTTTTTAATTTCTTCTATGGACTAATTAGCTACTATAAGACATTTATCCACAACGTCACACGAAGACCATCGACCATGGATTGATATAAAATACATAGAAGCAGCACCAGCAAGTTAAAATGGTGAAATGAACAGTTTAGCAGCCATTATAAAAATATTTGACTCAAATGTGACAAACCGAACAGAATCAAATATGCTAGAGCGAAGTGTAACAAACCAAATCAGCATGCCAACACAATATGTTCGTATCACCAAGGCCACTGCTGAAATTTACAGGGATGGCGACAAAATTTGTATAAGTGGGCCCCTTCAACCCGGGCCTGGGACAATGATGGCCCTGCATTATATCAGTACAATGAGGTTATCAACTGTAGATTGGGTTTATAATCAGTAGTGAGTACATAGAGAGAAAAAAACTTCCGGGCAAGGCTGTTATAATAAAGCTCTTGATTGCTAGATGAGCTGCTATCAAAGGCACAAAGGCTGGCTGACACTTGGCCTTCACGAAAGACCACAACACGGCAGGAAGTCATCAGTAATTCATTATGAAAGCTGGACAAAGGGCTACACTGACTGCTGTGTCACTGAGCAAAACAGCTCCAGTCAGTATGTGAGGAGTCGAGGACTAAATTATTCAATGTAGATTCGGGGCGTGATGCACTTCCTGTTTGTCATGCAAAGCCACGGATAAGACAGGTAAAGCATCAACTGCTAATTATGATCTTTCTTGCATGATCATACCCTGCAATACAACTTGATCGTTCTTCATTAACAACATAATTGTTCAAGACTTTGTGTCCTCTATCATCAGAGCATCCATTCAGCGTTGTGATGCCTCAATAATGCTTTGTTAGTGAAATCAATCTTGTCTTGCCTTGTAAGTTTAATATCCAAGCTACATTAAAAAAAAGAGAAAATATTTTGTACAAAAACATTTTTGGGCATACAATATGACCAGATTGTGTGTGTGTGTGTGTTTACATGTTTCATGAGATTTACCTATAAAACTAATGATGTTTGTCTGCCCTGTCATATGTGGCACGTTTCACTCACCTGAACTTGTGTGGGAGCCATACAGGAACACACGGTCCTGGCGTGCTTCAAACACTTCTCATGTGACATGAAGTTACACACTGCAAGGAAAAAAGAGAGAGAGATTTAGTGTAGGCCACAGAATTATGGTGCATTATGCTGCCAAGATATGTAGGTATAGCAGCTTTAGCAAAAAGAAAATTTGCCATTCTTTCTCAGCAGTGTATATTAAGCCCAGTGTACCATGTTGTGATTTTCACAATTTAGAACTCACTTTATAAATAAATCAATCTTTAATAGCACCAAAAGGAATAGCAGGCAACCTGACTGGGCAATATTTAATGAACAGCACTTAAAAGAGAAAAATTTGCACCAAAGTCAAGAGCACTGATCAGTTGTCTCTATGGTCGGTAGGGATGGAACGATTACCGGTTTCACGATAAATCACGATAAAATACCCTGACGGTTAGTATTATCGTTAAAAATTTTATTATCATCAAAACCGTATTTGATTATTGCGATTTTGAAAACTTGCGGTAAATCCTGTCCAGCCAGCATCAGTCTGACGCAGAAGCAGCATGCAAAGTGATTTATTATTATTATTATTATTATTAGGGCTTCATGTTAATGTTAATTTAATGTTTATGCTAAAAAAAGTGCATATAGCTGCTAATTGTATTTGTTGTTTGTTGATTTTCAAATATAAAACTTATTGAAATGTTTTCAGTGTGAATCAGTTCTTTTTGAACATTTTCATCTAATTTTAACAAAACCGTGATAATATTGATAATATTGATAATCGTGATAACTTTGGTCACTATAATGGTGATATGAAATTTTCATACCGTTACATCCCTAATGGTGGGTGACCGCTGGATCGCTGTGTGCCCTATTTACGCTGCTGTCAGAGCCCACTTTGGCCCTCAGTACAGACTGAACCTCACTGATGCATTTGTTGGTTTTCATGCTTGCCAGAGACAGGAAGTGATCTTGCTGGTCAGGCTGAGCTCCTCTCACTATCAAAACCACAAGAGCAAGGAAAACATCTGAAAGTTTACCGTACCAAAGACGTGTTCTCACGCAAACTGTAAAGCCCACCACCCTAGAGAAACCGGAAACAGTTAGAAATTACATCACAAAGACTGTTTTGTTTACACATTCATTATCAACACAAGCCTTTGGCATATAAACCCATTAAACTGTTTTAGCAACTTTTTTTTTTTTAAGTCTAACAT
>NW_015638958.1:677072-684239 GCF_001515625.1 Sinocyclocheilus rhinocerous | reverse complement strand
ATACACACACACACACTTTTACAGTATAAATTGTCTTTCTAATTTTAATTATTTTTTCTAAATTCTCGCAATTTAATTTTCAGTGGACAAAATTTAAATGGCAACTGTATTCTGCAACTGTTACTGTAAAGAGTAATTTCTACCTGATTTAACGCATATAAATGAGTTTAGTTTATATAAATGAATGTATGTAGATTGATTTAATTTTTGTTAGAAAATTGAATCAAAATTGTTAGAGCCTATTGTAAAGCCACACCAATTAAAATTTAAATTATTATTATATTTTTTCATCGATGATGTAATATATTTCTGACCTGAATCAAACCAGTTAGTTTAGATGTTACCATTTTTATGTTAGCATTTTTCATGGTATAGGCAAAAAATATTTTGTTTTGTTCTCTCTCCGCATTCGTCACTAATCACGCAACACCGACGTGCTGCGTCATCCGCCGGAACTGCTTCAGTGGATGACAGTCAGCAGAAGTGAGAGAAAAGTGTTTATTACGTTTGAAATATGGATATTTTTCTTACAAAAACGCATGGATTCACTACAGAAGGCCTTTATTCACCCCCCGGAGCCGTCTGCGGCACATTTTATTATGAATGCGCGAGCTTTATTTGACGACTTGTGGACTGTTCAACTGCAACACCCGCTGACTGCAATGATAGAGCTTGGAATAGCCAGGACAATTTTTTATATAACTCTGATTGGATTCATCTGAAAGAAGAAAGTCATATACACCTAGGATGCTTCGAGGGTGAGTAAAACACAAGCCAATTTTCATTTTTGGGTGAACTTACCCTTTAATATATAAATAAAATACTGTATATAAAACATATCTGGATTTTCCGAGACAGACCTATTGCATATAAGCTGATGAATAATTGCCTCATGCATTATATCCAAAAATCATGTAGAAAGTAATCTTGATATTTGGAGTTTGATTAATGTAATATTGGCTTTAAACAAGACTGCTATGCAAAAAAAGACAATTTTTTCCTCTACAATTGTAAATTATTTAAACAATATTTTAAAAATTGTTAAAGCCTATTGTAAAGCCACACCAATTAAAATTGTTATTATTATTATATTTTTACATACTATTTTTACATTACAGAATGGCCAATTATTCCAAATAATTCCTTATAGCACTTTTCGGTTTCAAACAAGAATTTCCATTTCTGTGAATCAGTATAAGATAATGTACATATTTTGCTTTCAAGTATTTTTGTGAATTTAGTTTTCATTAATTTCATCAATAAGTCTTAATTTAAGTACATATTGTGTATCTATATTATATCAGCCGACCATAGCAAAGGGCTATAATCATGTCTTGCATTACAATTTAATATGCATAAATTTGTTAGTCCGAGTCTGAAATGTTACTAGTCTCTTCACGAATGCAATAAACACACATTGCTAATGACAACATAGAGCATGCATGTGTGTGTTTTTGTTCTACTCTATCGGTCCGGCTACAGCATCCAGCCTGCCGCCTTGCTCCATTGGACTACGTGTTGCCATGCCAACCTGGAAGAGTCAATCACGACTTCACTGCAACACATTATGTAACAGAAACATCTCATTTCTGCCTAACTCTGCCCGGTAACATCCACATTGTCAATCAGCATCTGCTTTCCAGCCCTGCCAATCTCACGGCCACATAAATCCAGTCCACTCGATTTTTCGATATATCGTTTTTTTTAAATGTGGTCGATTCAATATCGATTCTCAAAGGCCACGAATCGATTTTTTTCAATATTTATTTCCGCAAACATTGAACATAAGATTTACGTTAATCTTATTACTAGTCTAATCCACTAGATGTCACTAGATGTCTAATCCACTTTATTTGCCTTGCGCGATGTTACAACGGAGAGTCCGTATTAATTAACCATTTGTAATCTTATGTTCACTGTTCATTTTTTATAAATATAGGATTTGTATTAAATCTATATTCATTCATATAGTCAAATCGAATCGAGAATTGAAATCAAAAATCGAATCGAAATCGAATAGAAAATCGGATCGAATTGAGAGCTTGAAAATCGAAATCGAATCGAATTGGAACATCTGAATCGATACCCAGCCCTATGACCACTTGTCTCTAAAGTAATGCTGCTTGCTGCCAGAATCATTCATATAGGACCTGTAGTGAAACCCTGGTGAACAGCATAACATAGTGGATTAAAATCTACCTAAGATACAGCAACTGGCTTTAAAAGGGCAAGACCAGGCGAGATCTAGTTTACATTCATTCTATGTGCATAAAGAAAAACATCAGGCATCAGATGGAAGGGGATATGGCTCCATCAATGATTATTTTGCAGTCATTTGCAGCGCATAAAAGTTTATACAGCTCAGCAGCATTGTGATTATTATAAAGAGTCAAATGAAATGAGTTCAGACTCTGGCTGGTCTTTAGAGAAGATACTCTATCACAGATTCTGCAAGGCCAAGGGTTAATAAACCTGTACTGAACACAAAAGGAGATATAAACTGGTGCTTATAAAAGCTTCACAAAAGCATCATAAATTCACAAACGACACAAAAGCATTATAAATTTGTTCATATGACTCATGCACTACATTCCAAGTCTTTTGACGTCATTCTCTGTGTCGCAAATTTAGGTTGTTATTCACTGAAAATATTGGTATCCACCCTTGCAATTAAAGTTTATGAGAGAAGAAGTGAATGATTCATTCACTAAATGACCTAATCCAGTTGTCAAATTCAATTCACCGATTCAATGATTAGTTTGCAGACATTTACATCTCATTGGAGCAGAAGATTATCAGGGAACAAGAGATCAAATATTGATTTGCTTATTACACAAAGATACTGTTTGACTTCTGAAAACTTGTAATATACTCATATGGACCATAGCTATGGTTGTTTTGCATCTTTTTTTTTTGTCTTAATTCATTGTAATCTGGGCTGTCGGTTGTAGGCTTGAATCCTGCAAACGGAAATCAATGAGCCATTACCACTGGGCATCACTGAGGTTTGTTCAGAAGAATCTAATATGCTAAACAACTACTTGCTTATTTGCTACCCAAATGAGCAGCTCTGTAAAGAAAAACATGTTCGGTAAACATCTGACTTAAGTGAGAATAGTACAGATCTTCTCTCCATCAATTAGATGGATCTCATCAAAGTTTCCTCCTGCACATGACCAGCCAATCACAGATTCCTGTCCAACAGAAGGAGTGTGTCCGATCGATCTGCATCAATCTGTCTTCTCCAGTTAGTAGACAAGCTATTCGATCATTCTGTCGAGAGGGAGGTGTGAAGAAGAGAGAGAGAGAGATGCTGGATATCCTCCATCTTTTTTAACATTACCTTCTCTATTCCTTCCCTTTCCAGGACGGCACGTGCACAGATCGTAATCTATCAATCAAAACTGTCCATCAAACTTGTATGGGAAAATTCCAGTTGAAACTAAATCAGAAACTTTCACTTTAAATGAAATGGTTAAGTGACCCAAAATGCATTAAAACTGTCAACTGACAAATGTTTATTTGAGAGAGTATTCCTCTAGTACTATATGTCAAATTACCATAGTTAAGGTAATTATTTCTGTGTAAATTCTGTGTAAATTAAGGCTGCTCTGACCTACCTCATACCCCAGTATCAAAACATACAGTTGTATTTGAATCTGTGTAAATGCATTTGTCTACAGTCTGTAAAGACACCTATTGCCACTTCAGAAGCGCTTCTGTGTCTCCTTTGCAGCAATGTGGATTAAGAGAAGGTAAAGACGATAAAGATAAGATAAACCATCTTACCTTCACAAACAAACCCGACAATCCCCCATATGAAGTCGCCGCAGTGATGACAGAAGGTCGGCTTGGTCAGGGTCACTTTCCGAAAGCAGTGTCCGGGAGCGTTAACCGAGTACCGCGCCTTTGAGCCGGGCGACTGCTGCGCCTTTTTCCTCCCGGGTCCGGGGCTCGAGCTCGGGCTGTCGTGCTTCACCCGACCGCTGTCTGCCATCTCTGTCACTTCCAATGTAAATCCAGTGCAAAACGCCGAGATAAAAGGCTCCACTAGATTGGTTGTTGTGGAAGTCACATACGTGATTTAGCAGTTATGTTAAACCCAATCGAGTCATCGCTGAATAAAGTGAATGTTTCTATTCTCCCGCTACAGCGTGTCAACAAGAGTCGGAAACGCGCCGTCTGGCTACAATGTTTTAATGTAACAGAATGTCTGAACGTTCCAATCAAAGCGCGCGTGTTAGCTACTGTGAGAGCTTCACTATCTGACCATCTAACCAAACATCAAACTCAATAAATATGCCAGTCTGCCTTTACCGACGAAAACCAGCAGTCTGCGAATGCAGGAAGGGAAAATAAAGCAACCGCGTCCACATATATGATGCGCTGATGTTAAAATCGTCACAAACGCCTGCTGTTTATCATTTACGCTGCTTTTCACTTTCTCACCACAGTAGATTTTAACCAACACAAGCGTCTGTAACTTCCGCCTGTAGTAGTGCTCCGGCCAGAGAGAGAAACGCACATACACACGAGCTTCACAGCAGGAGCCTCAGCTATGGCAAGCCGTTTTAATATGTATTCCAATGGAATAACGTTATCTATGTTACTAGCACTTGCTTTTAAAGTTAGCCTACTCTTATACAATACAGTAGTGACTACTTTTAAATGTCACTTTATTCATTAGATACTAGTATTTACTCCAGTAGTTACTATTCAAATATTTGCTAGTCATTTTCCTTTACATCGGAGTCCGTTCGTAGTCAGTATCCCCAACACACTCTGAAGGAAATTCATAACCATTTTACATTTTGATGAATTGGTAGCTAATTCATTGATCTGTTTACACCCCACTGACGGTTAGATTTAGGGGTGGTTTTTCATGCTTACATTTTTTTCCCCTAAAAATCACACATTTAAATGCGAATCACTTATGAATTCATATTAAATCATTTTCTCATGAGATTTGGTTAGACAAGTTGACACTAGTTGCCGAAAGTCAAAGTCAGTCTGCAGATTTGAGTTAACAGGGTCGTAGAGTATGCCGTTAGGGATCAAGGGAGGTGATAGGAAGGCATAGGCATTAACCAGGATAATCCAAAGAGCGTGTTTTTATTAGTCCAAGTAACAAGAATTGGGGGTGTCATTTACAAGTATGTGAGTATGATTAAAGAAAAATAATAATAATAAATGAGCAGAAAAAAAATTACAAACGCTTTACACAGTGTACACTTGTTCTATCTTACAAAGAACAAAGTAAATTTGCTTAGACAGCATAAACATAACATTCAGCTTAACTCACTGACCCCTCTCTCCCCAAAGGCTGAGAAAGGTCTGGCTTAAATATTCTAACTTCCCGCCAGAATAGGAACTGGACTAAACCAACTCTGTAGCCAGATAGCATAAAGAGAAAGGAAAGGAAAAAAAAAAAACATTAGTCTCCTGTTTAAAGAAGAACAGAACATCTACTGAAACAGAAAATAATCAAACATAAAAAATGCAATTAATAAGTATAACAGTTAGAAATGTTTTCTTATTCAGTACATTTATCAAAAGAAAACACCTGAAAAAAAAATTGGTTACTTCCAGCCCTTTAAATGTGCAACCTTGAAAGTGCCCACCCCCTTGGGAAACCCCCGATCCAACCCGGAAGTGCACGCCAGCATCCAAGCCATGGTAGACGACAAAGGAGGTCGTCTTTACTCATCACACTTACCAATAAACAGTGTAGTAACAAAACAAATGGGTCATGTCCTTATTTAATGAAAACTGAATTGGCAAATGAAGCGTGTTGTGATGTTTGTTGATATGTGCACCTATCACCGAACATACCTCACAGCGTCTTCATTCCCCAGTTAATGCCATCTTACCAAAACAACATGACAAATGACAAAAGCAATTACACTTCTGAAATATAAACAGCGTTAATCGTTCGAGTGTGGAAAAAACAGATGTAAATCATATAATAACTGTATATCACACAGACCAGATTTTTAGAACACATATTGTTTTTATTTGTCAATCATCTCCTAGCAACAAGGTGCACGTTTCTAAAGGAGATTGTTGTGATCGGAACGACTTCAAAGTCTGCTAGTGTATCATCCTCGTCGTGTAGTGTATGACGGACAGTTTTCCTCTGTCACTATTTACAAAGTCGGCAAGTGTATGATGCCTAGTGTTTTAAAAGTCTGTTCAGATTTTAAAAATAATGTAGTGCATTCCAGCCTTTAGGCATTAAATTGTATCTGAGCTATCAGCGATTTATTGTGTATTCTAGTTGTAGGAACACATGAAGTATATGTCAGAAGGCAATAGCTATACAGGTATATCTAATATCTACACCACAAATACCAATAAAATTCAATAGGAAACTTTTGCAATTTGTTACCAGTAACAATGGAACACTATGGGAGAGTAACTGCTATCAAATGAATAAGCAAATGAATATATGCTAGTATCTACAAAATAGATTAAAAAATAATAATTAAAAAAAGATACTAGTCACTATTGGATTTCTTAATAGAAGTAAACAAAAAAATGAATGAATGAATCCTAATATATCCTAATCTACTTAATGTTTAAACAGCTTGCCACACACACAAGAGCTCCAAGCAGGATCCACAGGCTGCTTTTAGAATGCGGAATTCCGTAGTTACATCAACCTTGGCAGGACATTTAGGGCTAGAGTTCCACGCCCTCCTGGCTGCTCACTTACAGTCATAAGTGTTTTTATGTCATAGAGTACAATGAAAAAAGTATTAGGGCTGCCACTAATGTCTATTTTGATTTTGATTAATCTATCGACTAATTTATCGATTAATCGATTAATCTAAACGATTAATTTCCCACAAAAAATCAACAATTTTACTTAAGAATATTTTATTAAACTATATTTTATTAAACCAAATGAAATCCAAATTTCTATGAATTCCCTTTTTTAAAGCAAATGTAAAGTGCATCCATCTCATAGTCCAAATCACTGAAATCAAAGTTCAGTATTATAGTGTAAGAATGACAACATATCCACGTGTTCTAGTCTACTACTAATAACATTATAATAAAAAACACTTTTTAAAGGAGTATTTACCATAAATGTTATTTACCAGAATTTATTTAGGAGAAACATGTAAATGTGCAGAATTGCTGAAAAAAAAAAATATATATATA